>NC_048437.1:21151372-21453667 GCF_004353265.1 Vitis riparia
AATTACTAGACTCATTGATGAATCTAATGCATTAAGTCTTGTTTAATTTGAAGTTTATTTGCCTAATGAAACAAAATCAAAAAATAATAATTCTATGTAAAAAATAATAATAATAATAATAATAGAGTCATTTTAGACCAATTTTTATCCATCAATTTTTAGTATTGATGGATCATTATTTAAGTTTTAAGTTATTTTTAAAAATTATAAGACTCTTTCATGAATCCAACTCAATAGGTCTTACTTAATTTGAAATTTATTTGTCTAATGAAAAAAATTAGTAAAAATATGATATATGCAAAGAAGAAACTAACCATGTCCTAAAATAAATTTTGGTCTATGACTTTCTAATATTATTAAGTTTCACAACCTTTTAGTACTAATTATATTGATTTTTGAGTTTTAAATGGCCAAATATTTACATTTATAGGGTTGTCCATTGGCCTTAAGTGACTTAAGCCTATCAAGGCTTAGGTCACTTAATCTAGCCCAAAACAGGCCCTAATTGATTATTTAACCACATAGGGTCATCTAATTAATCAATTAGCCTAATCTAGAGACCTTGTTTGTTATCCCCTATACAACCTTACGAAATTAACCAAATGCCCTTATGCACAAGAATGAACCTAGAGTCAATCCAACCCTCATAAACTATGTCATCATGGTATATGAGCTCAGAGCGAGGACCATTATGACCCATAGGAGTACTAGCTCCCTCATAATCTAATTCTAAAGTTGATTCAAAATTCCACTAAAGAGAATCAACTCCACTTTAGTACACTATTTAAATAACAATGAGACGAAGTTCGGTCCATAACCTACTATTCACTACATGTAGACTCCCTATGCTACTATTCACTACATGTAGACTCCCTATGAATTGGTGTTTGTAATCTAACAAGGGAATGTTATCACCTATCAAGATTACCTCTCAAATCCTTGAGTTACAGATCTTACTTATTATATGATCAACTAACATAGCCTAACTCCAATGAGCATAAGTCAAATTCCACTAAAGGAATCACGGTGGTCACAGATTTCATGATCACATGTCCTTTAGATCACCCAAAAGACACATTGTCTCAATCCCATGAGATATCATAGTGCCTTCATTGAGAATACATGTTGTCACCAGCCTCCATCAATAGTGACCAAATCCATAGGGATAAATGATTACTTTAGGGTCTCACCCATTGGTCAAAGTCTCCTATTGATTTTGGCATAAGCTCAATATCCTCTCAAGGTTGAGAGTCCATGCAGTATAGTAGCTTGGTGAATCATGACAATTGATAAACTTGCGTCATAATTCATTGCAGGTCCTGTCTAGTGTGCATTACATATATTAGTGCACTCAACATGGGAAACTCATCCTGATGACCAAGACAAGCCATTCCTCAAATTAGGAGGTGATGCACTATAATCTCTATTAGATTGCCCAAATCCATGAACCAACTATGGACAACTTATCTACTTACAAGGAACCAATTACTTGTATCTTTCATGCAACTCCTAATGCATACAAGTCATATACAATGAAAGAGACATGAGTTGAATGCTCGAATCAATGTCAATACACCAAAAAGGATAGCAAGGGGATAGTTAAGTCTAACTCTGTTACATCATGTTTTTCATTTAGAAGTTCAATCCCAATAGAGGTACGTAGTGTACTACAACCTTAAATGGATGACCCAAGTGTTAGGATAAAGGCTTTAAAAGCATGACATGATGTAATAAACTCTTGAATTTTATTATTTGTTTAATAAAGTTCTAGTTCACTTTTAACTATCTTATTTCCATGCATTATACTTTGAAAGCACTCTGACCTGGATCTTTTGCATTATACGTAAACTGGGTGCATTAGGAATTGCACGGAAGATCCAAGTCACAAGTTCCTTGTAAATAGATGACTCATTCATAATCAGTTCATGGGGTTTAGACAACCCATTAAAGGTTGTAGTGCACCACCTCCTTATTAGAGGGATGACTAGTATTGGCTATCAACATGGGTTTCCCATTATGAGTGCACTAGTGTGTATGGTTACACATTGCACCAATGTGTATGGCTATCAAGTAGCCATGACTTCACCAAGCTATTTCATTGTGTTGTATCTCGAACTTGAGAGAATATTAAATTTGTGCTAAAGTTAGTAATGGTTTTAATTAACTTATGAGTGAAATTATAAGATGATCATATATTCCCTATAGTTTGGGTCACTATTGAAGAAAGCTAGTACTTATAGGTATTCTCAATAGAGGCATCATGATATCTCATAAGATTGAGACAGAGTGCCCCTTGGTTGATCCTAAAGAGGTGCATTCATGTAAACTATGGTCATAGTAGTTCTTAAGTGGAACTTGACATCATGCTCTTGGAAAGCTAAGATATGTCAGTTAAACACACAATAAGAAGGTTTATAACTCAAAGATAGTAAAGGTAATCTTAAAAGATTGATATCTTTCACCTGTTAGACTACGGATATAGATTCATAGGGAGATTGAATGCAATGGATAGTAGCTCACAGACCCAAGCACATAGTGTCTCATTGTTATTTATATAGGATATTAAAGCTCAATTGATTCTCTGTAGTGGGATGTTGAATCAACTTCAGAATTGGATTTTAAGGGAGCCACTACTCCTATGGATCCTAATGGTCCCCATTCTGAGCTTATATACTTTGTTGGCATAGGTTATGAAGGTTGGATTGACTCTAAGTTCACTTTTGTGCATAAGGGTATTTTGGTAATTATGCAAGGTTGTACAAGGGTAAGTGAATGGGGTCTCTAGATTAGGCCAATTGATTAATTTGTAGAGTCTATTAGGTTAATTAATTAATTAGGACCCATTAAGTGATCTAAGCCTTAGTGGGCTCAAGTTACTTAAGCCTAATGGGAAATCCTATAAATACCTTTCTTAGGGTTTAGGGTTTCCATAGTTTTTTCTAGAGAGTTGTCTTCCACCTAAAAAGAGAGAGAGGGTCATAGTCTCTACCCTCTCTTCCATCCCCATCGGAAATGTGTCAAGATCAAGGTACAAGTCTTCAGGTGGAAGACTTCCGGTTTATTGTACTTCTTGTGACTTCATTTTTCAACTTTATCACGTGGAATCAATTCAGTTGTGAACAAATCATTTACTTGCAAAAAACACATGGATTGGATCTTTTGTGCAACTCCTAATGCACTCAAGTCATGTAAAATGTAAGAAATATAGGTTAAAACACTCAAAATATAAAGCATAGAACAAGGATAGATAAAAGTGCAACTAAAATATAATTAAATAAATAATAAATTCCAAATTTATTACTTCATGTCATGTTTTTAAGGTCTTTATCCTAACACTAACGACATAAAATTTGAAACCCATAAAATATCTCTTTTTCTTTTTCTTTTCAAACATGTAACAATACACCAATAGGCCATCAAGTTTGTACTTTTTCTTCTAATTAATGTTGCAATAGATTTTTATTTTATTTTTTTAATTGACTTGGATCTATACAATTTTCCTATCTCCATGAATAAATCAACCTATCTATATTCCCCTTTTTTTTAAATAAATTAATCCTAAATTCAAATCTTTTCAAGAGAATACCTAAAAGATTCAAGGTTATTTATTTTACACAACCAGGAAAATGGAACCGGATATTAAATTTATAGGTTAGATTCTTTCCTTGAAAGATTACTCATAAAAACTCTATTCTCTTTATATATTTTTTTTTCGTTCCTAATAACAAGGATGAAGAATTGGAATGGAAAAAATCATAACAAGATAAAGACAGTAAATAGTTATAGGAACTAAAAATATCTTACTTCTCTCTATTTTTTGCTTAATTTTTAAATTCCATAAATAGCCCTTATTCTAGGTCGGGGTGTTACAGAAAACCACTTCCATAAATAAATAAAAAGAAAAAAGAAAAGCCTAGTACACTTTTTCCAAAGTTTTTCTTCACAACCTAATAGAGAAAACAAGTATAAAGCAAAATGGCCTTGATATCCTTGATGAAAAGGCTTCATGTAAGTTGTGGATATGCAAATTTTGGGTTCATTTGCCATGTTTTCAAAGACTTGTTTTCAAGTTGAAGAACAAAAAATAGTTTTTTAATATTTTATAAAAATAAGCATGTTTGGCAAGTTGTTTTTAAAAACAATTCTTAAAAATAAAAACCAAAAACTTTATTTGGATAAGTTGTTTTTTAAAATAATTTTTCTATTTTGACATGGTAAAAATATTGTAAATTCAATTTATATAATATGAATTAAATTTTATTCTAAATCTTATTAAAACCGAAAATAGTTTTGTAATTATAAATAGATTAATAAATAAATAGTTTTTAGTAAAACATGAATAGTAATATTATAGTACATGTTAGAAATATAAGGATATTTACATCTTTATAAAATTTTTGTTAAAAGGGAACAATAATAATTTTAAAATAATAATTTATTTAAGATGAATCATGAATAAAGTTTAATTTTTTAACATGTAAATGATCCAAGTTTTTTATTACATGCACAGTATTCAATTATGAACATAATATTCTAAGATATTTTGATTTAATTTGAAATTAACTAGATTGGTTTTTGAATTCCAAATTATTTTTAAAAATTAAATAACCAAATTATTTTAAAAAAATTAAAATTCATTAAAGAATTTAAATTATTAATTATGTCTTACTTAATTTATAATTTATTTGCCTAGTGAGAAAATTAGTATATATATAGTTGTGTGTATAGAGAAATAGTAAAGTCAAGACTCATAATATATCAATTTTGATTTATTAGTCTTTTTTAGTGATTAGATCTATTTTTTGAGTTCCAAATTATTTTTAAAAATTGTTAAACCCAATAATAAATTTAATATAAAGCATCACTTCATTTGAAGTTCATTTTCTAGTAAGAGAATTTATAAAAATATAATTATCTGTAGAAAAAAAATAATAGTCATTGTAAACCAATTTTTATCCATAAATTTTTTTATATTAATAGGTTTATTATTTGAATTTTAATTTATTTTAAAAAATTACTAGACCCGTTGATGAATCCAATGCATTATGTTTTGTTTAATTTAAAGTTTATTTGCCTAGCAAAAAAAAAATTGAAAAATAATAATTATATGTAAAAGTGAAATAAGAGTCGTTCTACACCAATTTTTATACATCAATTTCTAGTATTGATTGGATCACTATTTGAGTTTTAAGTTATTTTTAAAAATTACTAGACTCATTGATGAATCTAACACATTAAGTCTTATTTAATTTGAAATTTATTTGCCCAATAAAACAAAATCAGAAAATAATAATTCTATGTAAAATAATAACAATAATAATAGAGTCATTTTAGACCAATTTTTATCCATTAATTTCTAATATTGATTGGATCATTATTTGAGTTTTAATTTATTTTTAAAAATTATTAAACTCATTCATGAATCCAACTCAATAGGTCTTACTTAATTTGAAAGTTTTTTGTTGAATGAAAAAATTAGTAAAAATATGATATATGTAAAGAAGAAACTATGTCCTAAAATAAATTTTGGTCTATGACTTTCTAATATTATTAAGTTCCACAACCTTTTAGTACTAATTATATCAATTTTTGAGTTTTAAATTATTTAAAACAATTAATAAATGTTATATATAAAGTATAATTTGATTTAGAATTTATTTGTTGAATGAAAAATTTTAGAGAAGTTAAAAGAAATTTAGAAAAACAAGTGTAATTTGTAAGAAAATAATATTTAAAGATTTTCAATATCAATATTAGATCTCTGAGAAAGAAAAAAAAAGGATATGATGTTCAATTTTATTTAGCTTTTTATGATTTTTTAAAATTTCCTTATATTTTTCTTTCATTTTTAAAAATTAATGAAAATAACTTTTATTTATTCTCTAAAAATTGTTCTTTATTTTCACTTGTTTTTCAAAATTATAAATAGAGAATAATAGTCAAACAGTATTATGAATTTTTAAAGACTATTTTTTACTCACATGGTAAAATAGACTCTTAAGTTTTGCGGATTCTCTCACTCTCTCTCTTTGTCCACTTGGGTTAACACCTTACCATAACTCATTGACAAGCTTAACTACGCACCAATGAAAGCAAAATAGAGAACGATATGCTTGGTACTAGTCTCTCCACTCTAAAATACAAAGAGATGAACATATGCTGTTCCATCTTATATTTACATTTATAAATACAAACGTATACATCTCACTAGATGTAAGCATCTAATCCCAACAAATGAACAAATATAGACAAGTTGTCCGAGCATTATCTTAGTTTATTATCCCCCACAGTTAAATATTGTTCTATTCTTCAACCGTTTTCGCCATCATCATCCTCATGTTTAACCAATTTCACCTATAAAACAATATTTTTATTGTCAATTTGATCATTTCATCTCTTTCAAAAATTCTATCAAATATTTTATAAATAGAGAACTATTTATTACAAATTGATTTTGTGTATAAATGGGATTTATTGTTATAAACTAAAAATTAATTTATTGAAAAAGATTTTACATAAAAAATTAATAAATATTGTTTTTAAATATGTTTTTTTTTGCTATAAATATTAATTTCATAACTAAAAATTATGTATCACATGTATATATGGTGACTAAATATTATTTTTTTTCATCATAAACAAACTTTTCATCATTAAAAATAAAAAATTTTGATGAGAAATACCTTTCTCATGAAAAACTCATTTTCCACATTAAAAGGTCATATAGTATATGTTTGGTTCCCATAAAATTTAAAGAAAAGAAAATAAAAAAGAAAAATAGAATGAAAAAGAGGTGAAAAAAAAATAAAAAATAAATTTAAAGTCAATAAATTATTTTTATATCATACATCAAACTCATTTCACTTATTTAACTCTTACATATAAAGAATAAATAATTTATGAATATATAAATTTCTTAAATACGATAACATAAATAAATAAATAAATATATATACTTTATTTAATACTTTTCAATAACCAACATAGCATGTTTCACTACCAATCACTTCACGGTTGTTGGAAATTTCAAAAGACCCCCCTCCCCCCAGAGACATTGTTTTTACCATTTGAAAAACTCTAGTCCGAAAGTTAATGCTGATTTTTTTTGTGATTTTGTAGACCCCCCCAGAGACATTGTTTTTACCATTTGAAAAACTCTAGTCAAAGGGGTTTTAAAAAAAAAAAAACCAATGTATGTCTGTAGACCCTGCCCGAGAGACATGGCTGGCATTTTTCCATCATGAAAATTCTCTGACCACCCCGGGATTTCAGTTGGAGGAGGCGGCCAGATTAGACGGGAGAGACAGAGAAGGAGAAAAAGGGGGGGAAAACAGAGGAGGAAGAGAAGATAGCTGGGGGGTTTTCATGAGTTTCATTGGCATTGGAGAGGGATTTTGTACCATTTGAAAAACTCTAGTCAAAGGGGTTTTTAAAAAAAAAACCAATGTATGTCTGTAGACCCTGCCCGAGAGACATGGCTGGCATTTTTCCATCATGAAAATTCTCTGACCACCCCAGGATTTCAGCTGGAGGAGGCGGCCAGATTAGACGGGAGAGACAGAGAAGGAGAAAAGGGGGGGGGGGAACAGAGGAGGAAGAGAAGATAGCTGGGGGGTTTTCATGAGTTTCATTGGCATTGGAGAGGGATTTTGAAGGCGTCTGAAGCAGAACAGGGCTTGAGGGGAGAAGGGCATTCTCAGGTATGAATGTAACAGGTTCATTGTTAGATTTAGATCCTTGCTATCCCTCTGCATTTTTTTTTTCTTGTTGATATTTTGGATATTTGTTGTTTTGCTTGGAGTGGATTGTTGCTTGTTGAGATATAACCTTGAATTCATGCTTGCCATCATCCATCTTAATATGCTCTGTTTCTGTTGTGATTGCGAAATGCCCGAGAAACCCCTCCAATATTTACACTTGATGCTGTTTTTCTTGCCTAATGAGAAGATTCACTGATGATCCATGATGTGAAGCTTCCTTTGAGAACCTTACTATTTGTTTTCTACTATGCTCTGTTCCATGTTTTTTTTTTTTTCTTTTCTTCTTCTTCTTTGTTTCGGTTACTCTTTGTCCTGGGACCGTGTTCAATGCATGGATGGTGAGAGGGGGATCCCAATCTCTTGCACTAGGCTGCCACTTTCAACAGCCACTTGGATCATCAAGCAGCCGCTATTGGAGGGGGAGCCTGCCGCTTGCCGTCGTCGCCTTCCTCTCCATCAAGATCTCCGTCCAGCGATGGAGATGGCGGAGGGACCAACAGCGCCGGCCATGGCAGCAGCGGTGCGAGCGCAGCAGAAGCAGCAGCCCCCGTTTCCATGCCCCTCGCGCGCCTGTAAAGGCTGCAGCAGCGGGCTCCGTATCGTCACCAAGCCGCTGCAGCTGGATGTGTTCGATGGCGGAGGGAGCAGCACGACACGGCGGCACGGCGCGAAGCGCCGACAGTTTAGACCCGCCTCGAAGGCCCCCGGCGAAGCCTCTCATCTCCAGTTCCTCCGTCGTCGTCGCCTGAAGTGGAGAGGAACGTATGATTGAATGGTCCAAAGAGAGAGGAGAATGGACTTGGGCTTTAGTCGGCTGGACTCAGATGAGAGGCCCAAGTTTGTGATGGATGTTTGCATTGGGTTTGTTTGTGAAGGCTTTGGGCTTGGGTTTGAATTTGGAGCCCAGGCCCAAGCCTATGCTGAAGATGGAGCCTTTGTCTTAAGCCCATTTCTACTATTATTATTATTATTATTATTATTATTATTATTGCTATTATTATCATTGCTTAAATATGCAAGTCCAACTTTAATCTTCAAATTCAACTTTCAAAATCCATATTCTAGCAATTTAATATTATTATTATTATTATTAATCCAACTTTTAAAGTATTATTATTATTATTGTCATTTCAAAAATCTTATCATTATTATTATTATTATTATTAATTCAACTTTTAAAATATTATTATTATTATAATTATTGTTATTATTAATTCCACTTCTAAAATATTATTATTATTGTTACTATTATTAATTCAACTCTCAAAACCTTATTATTATTATTATTATTATTAATTCACACTTTCAAAAATCTTATTATTGCTATTATTATTATTGATTTGCACTTTCAAAATCTTATTGTTATTATTATTAATTCAAACTTTTAAAATCTTATTATTATTATTATTTCAAAATCTTATTATTATTATTATTATTATTATTATTATTACTATTATTAATTCAACTTTTAAAATCCTAATATTATTATCATGATTATTATTATTGTTATTATTAAAAATCTATACTCTAGCCGTTCAATTTCTTAAAGTTCATTTATTATTATTATTATTATTTCAATTATTATTATCATTAACGAATATTATTATTATCATTGTTAGCGGATATTATTATTATTATCATTATGGTTAGCAGATTATTATCATTATTATTATTAACGAATATTATTATTATTATTATTATTAGTGGATATTATTAATTTTAATTATTATTATTATTATTGTAATTAACTAGTATTATTATTATTATTAGCGGATATTATTATTATTATTATTATTAACGGATATTATTATTATTAATTATTATTATTGCTATTATTATTATTAATTATTATTATCATTACTATTATTACTATTATAACTATTATTATCATTATTATTATCTTTGTCATTATTATTATTTGTTCAATTTTTTCAAATCTTATCATTGTTATTATTATTATTATTACTATTATTATTATTATTATCATTGTCATTGTTATTATTATTATTACTAATTCAACCTTCAAAATCTTATTATTGTTATTATTATTATTATTATTATTATTGTTAATTCGACTTTCAAAATCTTATTATTATTATTATTATTATTAATTCAACTCTCAAAATCTATATTCTCGCAGTTTAATTTCTTAAAGTTCATTTCTTATAATTACTACTATTATTAATTCAACTTTCAAAATCTACATTCTCGCAGTCCGATTTCTCAAAGTTCATTTCTTATAATTACTATTATTACAAATTCAACTTTCAAAATCCATAGTCTCGCAGGTCAATTTCCTAAAACTCCTTTCTCATATTCTGTGACAAATTTCAATTTAATTACCGGAGCTCTAATCTTTTACATTCAATTCCAAAAACTCCAATTTTCAAATAAACTCCAAGAATCCAGTCTTCACTCGAATAGTTTTTAATCCCTTTTTGGTTCCTAAATAATCTTCTGATTTTCTTGATTTCATGTAAGTAGTAATGAGTTCTTCATAATTGTAAAACACAAAATTTGTAAGACTAATTCATGAACAATAATTGAGGCTTTGGTGGGGGCCCTATGTTTGATCCTTTTCGATTGTCAACTGTCGTACTTAATGTATTTCGCTTGATTTTCGTTTTACACTCCGATATGCATGAGCTATATTTTGTATTCATTAATTGTGTACTAATCCCGTTTCTTGATAGCGCATTGTGGCTCGTGGCCGAGGTATGCATCCACTCCCATTCTAGTCAATCTTTATTGCGTGTTTTGATTCTCATATTGTGCATGATTTAGGTGAATATCCATTGATTTTCTCGTTGATTGCCATGTCAGTTTCATTGTATTAGTAGAGACCCGATTTTAGGGGCTTAGAGGGGTGCTACGGTCTTTACCGTACCTTCCCGATAAGTAACCTGACCCCTGAACCCAATCCGGTTTTTCACAGACCACCTTTTCCAAAGTAAGGAGTCACACTTAGAGTTTTCTTTCTTATTTTATTTAGCCTTTAAAAACAAAATAAAAATAAGTGGCGACTCCAAGTCATTTTCTTAATGAACTAAAAATCAATTTTTCAAAATAAAATAAAAATCGAGCTCGCCATCGAGTGGGAAACGCATGAGCCGAAATGCGGGGTCCACAGATTTGTATTTTCTGGTCTGGTTTTTTTTTATTATTATTATTTATATTTAGGAGTCTCAAGGTAAACCAGTATAAGGAGAGGTATCGGTGCTGGTAATTTTTTTTTTAATTTCTTTTTCCATATTTTTAAAAGTCTTGATTTGTGGAAGTACTATATGCCGTATTGTTTTTCAATTTTGTTGGATTTGTTGATATCTATTCTTAATATATATTTTAAAATTTTCAATAGTAAAATTTTATTAATATCTTAAAATTTTTAAACAAGTTTAAAATCGTTAATTTTTTAATATAAATTTCCAAAGGTACTTGTGTCTGACATGAAAATTCCCACTATTTTTCTAACTTTAAAAATAAAAAACAAAAAATATACTTAAGCCTTCAAAAACAGTTTTGAAAACAATTTTTTTGAATAGTTTTTTAAAACTGCTATTTGATGTTTTGTAAAATAAAATCTGTTTAGGACTTGATATGTTTTTAACCTATTTTTAATATTTTAAAAATAATTTTTATATCTAATGCTTTATTTTTAATTATTTTACATGTTTGTATAATTATTTTATAAAGTAATTTTTGGAAATCAATTGAAAATAATTAAAAAGATATTTTTCTAAAAATATTATATTTTTTATACTTACGATCAGAAAATAGAAAATGGTTTTCTAGTTGTAAAATATATTTTTTTATTTTTCATTTACAGAAAATAAAAATTGTTATAGAAAACAGTTGCTAATAGGCTTAGTTAAGAAGATGCACATGGGATAGATATCTCACATGGATTGTACATGAGCATGAATATGTGTGTATCAGAGTTGTAGGTCACAAAATGAATTTTTAAGAGCAAGTGAAACTAATAGGAGTCCACAAACCGTCCTCAGAAATGCATTTACTTTCTCCTCCACCAAGGTCAGCATCAGCCCTAGTCCTGTCAAGGGCAGCTGGAGGAGCTGTTATTGATTCTCCCTACACCACTGATCACCTCACTCTCCTTCTCTCTTAGTATTTGCCCAATAAGTGGAGCTTCAGCAACCCTTGGCCTTTATCTTTCAGTTCTCACCAAATTCTCATCATGTTCATCAGACTAGAAAAACGAGACCTAACTAATTTTTATTTGGATAAAGTACTTAGCTATCTTATCTAAAAATTCTAATAATTTTCATGACTCCAAAATTAACATGAAAAATCTTAATTTGATTAAATGGGTGTAGCTATAATTTTTTTTTTTTTTTTTTTTTTTTTTTTTTTTTTTTTTGCATTATGATTATAAAGTTCTCAAAAGTTTGTCAATTCTTTTTGGTCAAGACTTCAACTAAAAAGAATCAAATAATACAAACCAAGGCTTAATTAATTCTCCATCTCACAATGACACATCTATAATGACAAAGCCAGACACCGGATGGATTCCAACATAACATTCAAAGATTATCAGCAGTTTGGTGGATTGATAATCTTCTTACCTACACCCTGAAGTAAAATTTTATGGAAAAAAACAAATTAAGTTAATATATATATATATATATATAATACTTAGTCTCCATTCCAGTCAAAATAAATAACATCATGCATAACTCTTTTTTTTTTAAAAAAAAAAAAAAAATTATTTAAAACATAATAATTCCAAGAATTTCTTTATGCTGTTTTGCATCCCTTTCTATCTCATATGGTAGGCCCAAAAAGACGAAATGAACCCCAGAGAGGTATTAATATAGTATTAGGTATCAATTTATCTAATTTGGTATTCATTTTTTCCATACATTCTCTTAGAGATCAACTGAAAAATTCAGGATATGAAAAATAAAACGCGAAAGAATTACCAGAGAAAGAGACATTTTTTGTGGCCTGTCATTCAAATTTTACATACGTCAAAAGAAACCCCTAATATTCATGTACTTTAGGTTTTCTGTCATGCAAATATTGGCAGGGGCATTTTTCTGAATCCCAGCACAGCCATACATATTGCATAATATCTGTATGGAAGCCATGATGATATGCAAGTGATTTTCATTTTTATTTGTTAGATGTTGATCAAGTTGAGGCCCTGAGGCTCGGAGCGTAGTCGCAACAAATCCTGTTCAATTCCATCGACTGAGTATAGCTGTGGACTGATCAGCATTTAACTTCATTTACTACTTGCAACTGTCCCCCACCTCCCTCTAGGCCTTTAAAAGGAGACCCGCAACACCCTTCAGGTGCAACAGAGTACACACTCAAAAAGAAGCATTAGAGGGTGAGTGAGTGAGTGAGAAAAGAGAGAGATGGCAAAGTGGTTTATTATGGCAGTGCTTGCCCTAGCAGTGGCTCACACCACTGCAAGGACTGTGCCTAGTGATGCTGGTCTCGATGACCAAAAGAACATCGCCACCTTTGGCGGGCTCGGTGGCTTTGCAGGAGTAGGTGATTCTGGACTGCCATTTGGTGGGCTAGGTGGAGTCAGCGGAGTTGGCGGAGGAATCGGTAGTGCAGGTGGACTAGGTGGGACAGGAGGGCTCGGCAGCTTGGGTGGCTTGGGTGGCACCGGTGGTCTCGGAACCCTAGGTAGCATAGGCAGTGGAGTGGGCACCGGTGGTGGACTCGGTGGTCCTGGTGGTGGCGCTGGTTCTCCTCCTTTCCCTTGAATTTGTTGTGATCATGGTTCTCATTTTAGGTTTAAGTTTAACTTCTACCAGTAAGGGTTTTGGAGTTGAGTGTGTCTGTGTGTAAGGTGGTTCATGTTTTTAGTTTCTTATTGTTCTTCATGTCTTTGCTTCAGATTCCGTTGTCATGTTATTAGCCCAGCATAATTGTGTTTTTGTTTATTGTTTTATATAATAATTTTATTTTACTTTCCTATTCTCACTTCTCCCAATAATCTATACCATCACCAAATTATTATCATCTCTTCCAACAGCTCAATCACTCCTATGTAACCTCGCAGCCCACTGCATTCTTTTATTTTATTTTATTCATTTTTTATATATTTTTTTTCATCATACATAATCACTACACCGCACCAGTGGTCATATGCTTCCTAGAAAACCATACCTTTCAAAGTATGAAAACAATTTTTCTTTTCAACAAGGTAATCCAACTGATGGGAAATCTAGATTACTTTGTTCCTGTCCAAGGATCAGATTAGGTGCATCAAATTACTCCTAAGGCTACTAGACCCTATGTGTAGAAAAAATATAACATTTAAAACTATTTACAAGACCTGGATTACATGTTTAGATTTAATCCTTATGGTGAATATCATTATTTGATGCCACGGTAGTCAAATGTGATCTCACAAACCCCCAATGTTCCACCTAATGACTCTTTCTTCAAACTAAGCACACAAATGGTGGAAGTCATGAGGATGGAAGTTAGGGTTCTCTTTGGAACATAGGGAGAATGATAAAAGAAGACTTGAAACCTTAATCTTATAAGGGGTATTTATAGGGTTCCTTCTAAGCTTAAGTGACTTGAGCCTACCTTCGACTTGAGTCACTTACTCTATCTCAAAAAAGAGTCTTAATTGATTAATTAACCCATCAAAACTTCAATTAATCAATTAACCTATTCTAGAGATGTTGTCCACTAATTCCTAGGCAACCTTATGTAGTTACCAAAACATCCTTATGCATATAAGTGAACCAAAAGTCAATCCAACCTTCATAAACTGTGTCATCAAGGTATATATGTTTGAACGAGGACCATTGGAACTTCTAGGATAGTATTGGCTCTCTCATAATTCAATTTTGAAGTTGACAAAACATCCCATTATACTAAGATAACTATGCTCTAATACCCTATACATATTATAACAGGACACTAAGTGTTCGGGTTCGTGACCTACTATCCATTATATATAATCTCCCAATGAATTGATGTCTATAATCTAACAAGGTAAAAACTATCATCCTCTTAAGATTACTTCTATCATCCTTAAGTTACAAATCCTCTTATTATGTAATCAATTGACATGTCCTATCTCATAAAGAGCTTAAGGCACTACTATAACCACAGTTTATCTAAACACATATCCTTAGGATCACCCAAGGGCATATATTGTCTTAAAGTCCGTGAGATATCATAGTTTCTCTATTGAGAATACTCATTCACTGCAAATCTCTATTGTAATTAAAATAATTAAGCTTAAATATATGATAACTCTAGCTAAGAAAAACTAGAGATAGAGTTACCATGACTTTGCAGTGTTGTGGGTTATCGTTTTTTGGGATCAACTCTAATTTGTTTATTTGTTTTTAGATGAAAAAGGGTAATTATTTGCTAAAGATAAAGAAATCTTAATTTAAATAAATATGGATAAATATGAATAAAAATTCCCTAAAATATTTAATGAAATGAATCAAATAAAAGAAAAAATGTTCTAGAGAATTTCACAATCCAATGTCAAATCCTTAGAAAGAGAGAAAATTATAAAATCTAGGATTTAGGATCAAAGTCAATCTGCAACCAAATTAAAACTTAAGACCAATATTGCATTGAGAACTTAATATTTCCTTCTTAAAATAGATTCCTAAAACATCAAGTGAATGAGATTAATTATTGATTTAAGGTTTAGCTTTTTAACCCTTCTTACTACTTGTAGCTTTGTTTTGAGGTAGATAATGATTTGGAAGACCAAGATAACTAATGATCAAGAGTTATCAACAATCATTAGTATCTAGTAATAACCTACCATATCATTCCCTAGTATAACTTACAAGGATAAGACAAAATATTCATAATTTGTAACCCAACCAATTATTAATCTCATTGTCATAATTCTTAAATCAATTAGATATGATGGTTTATTTTGATTTTCAATTTTATTCAATCAAAATTCCATATCCATCTTTATATATTCAACCCTTAGATTCGTTAACAATAGGATCAAACTATAGTAACTAGTAATCAAAGTCTTCCCAAGAATTACTAGTATCTTGATAAGAATCCTATATAATTTATTTAAGGTGATCTGACATAGAGGATATATTCCTATTAGTGAAAACTGGAAAACGTAATCAAACCATTTAATACATTATCATTTCTTGTCACTCCTTTGAATTCTTCACCTTCATGTTAGCATCTCTAAATCAATCAAGCTAGTTAAACATGGTGGTGGATTTCTTCTCACAACCCATATTTAATTACCAAAAAAATAAAAAAGAAAGATTGAAAAATGATAGAAAAGAAAAGAAAACCTAAAACTTTATTAAATAATTTTAAGAGGATAGATCAATCTCTCTCTACATTTTATCCTCTTTTCTCTCCCTTAAACCTAGAGCTAAAGGAGTTTATATAATAAATTCAATAACCTAACATGTGCATACTTCCATTGGCCACTTATTACAAAGAAAAGTCATAAACAACTTAAAAGATTGAAAATATTACGAGTTTTAAATAAGTGTCATGCATTCCGAATTAGATGAAGGCATTTGAATCATCAATTGCTAAGTTTAATGCTGGGATGAGTTCCAAATCAATTTTGAACTCATAAGTGGAGGAAAAGTGCCAAATTCGAAATCACCATGGTGAGTTCAAAATTCACGGTGAATTTTGAACTCACCCACTACCAGTTTATTTCTAACGTGCATAACTTCCTCATGGCAATTCTGATTTGTACACCTTTTAAAGCATTGGACTCTTGACTTCTTGAGCTTAGAAATGATATATAGCCTGCCCAAAAATGACATTAGTAAGTGCTCCAAATTTCACCTTAAAATCAAAGTATATGTTGTTGCCAAATTTTGAGTTCTAAATTTCCATGTGAACTTGATTGCATGTGTTTCCCTCCTCTATTATGTTTGCTTGCCCTCTATCTCAATACACAACACCCCTTGCTAGTATTTCATGCCTATGCTTTTCTTATAACGCCACTTCTTGGACTCTTCATAGTTCACTAGTCCCAAGTCTCTTATTTATGCATATTTAACCTCTTCTATTTCCTTGGTTGAAAATGACTTTTGCACTTAGCATTCTTTTCATCCCATAAACCTGGAATTAGGCTTAAAATAGAAGTTAGATCCATAGTTAAGGTCTTAGCATCAATTTGAGTTAACTTGGATAGTTAGAGCTTTTTATGTTACATAAATCATGTCATATTTGTGTGATTGGAGCACATATTTTGGCTCTAATAACCCATTACTACCAACTTCTATCAATAGTGACCAAATCAATAAGGAATATATCATCATTTTAGTATCTCATATATAGCTCACAGTAATTACTAACTTCGGCATAGACTCAAGATTCTCTCAAAGTTAAGAGATAATATAACATAGTAGCTTAGTGAAGTTATAACAAACCGACAACTTACATCATGACTCACCATAGGTTCTATCTAATGTGTAACCATACATGGTTATCAAGTAGCCATGAATTCACCAAGCTACTTCATTGTGTTGTCTCTCAACCTTGAGAGAATATTAAGTTTATGCTAAAGTTAGAAATGGTTTTAATTAACCTACGAGTGAAATTGTAAGATGATCATATATTCCCTATAGTTTGGGTCACTATTGAAGTAAGTCGGTAATAATAGGTATTCTCAATAGAGGTACCATGATATCTCATAAGATTAAGATAGAGTTTCCCATTGGTTGTGTTGGGAAATGTGATCCCGCATTTTCACATGCGTTCTCACTCGATAGCAAGACTCGCTTTTTGTTTGTGAAAAATCAATTTTATAAATAACGGAGTCACCACTTATTTTTGTTTTATTTTTTAAAAGGGCAAACAAAATAAGAAGGAAAAACCCCTAAAAAATGACTCATTTTTCTTTAGAAAAGTCTGTCTTTGAAAACCTGAGTCTAAGTCCAGGGATTAGGTTACTTATCGGGAAGGTATAGTGAAGAACTGTAGCACCCCTCTAAGCCCTAAAAGTTAGGTCTCTACTAAGTAAGTTGAAATAATTGCAAGGATTAATTAGTTAATTTATAGATACTATAAACTAAATAAGCACATCAATACAATTCATCAATTTAATAAAGAAAGACATACCTTATTTGCATTCCAAGCGTTTTTGAGAAAAAAATGCAGTTCGCGAAATCGGATGATCTAAAGTTTAATGGTAGTGCCACTTCCACTGGAACTCTCGATCTTTACTTCTCTTCCCCAACTTTCTATCAACCAAGAAATGAAAAAAGAAAAAAAACTCATAGCCTTCCAATTACCTCTTTCTTTTTTCTTTTCTCTCTATTTTTTCTCTCACTTTTTCTCAACTCCATAGAGATCTCAAAACGACTCTCCAAAAAATGCTAACCCCTTTTAACAGAAAATGAGCATCTGATTTTATACCCTCTCTTCCAAGACTCTCGACCCCTTCCTCTCACATGAACTCACCCTCTCACCCAAATGTAAACCTCCTAAACTTCCAAAACCATTCCCCATTTTTTCGGCCAAACAGGCCTTAGTCAAAAACTAATTTTCTCGCCCATTTTATGTCTACCCAATTTAAAATTTCTGATATTCATATAACTTAAATACATATAATAAAAATGAAACCGAAGCAACAAAAAATGAAATAAGCAAAATGAATACAAAATAAGCATGACCATACATGGCCTTCATAAAAAGTACATGTCCCGGGTCCAAACACAACAAGAAAACAAATAAACAGCAACAAATTATCTAGACTTCAAGGGTGATGAGGCATGTGGACTAATCACTAGCGGTGTCATCTGAACATCTTCTTTGTCGAAAAGTCTGACATTCTTCTCCATGGTAGCCACATTTAAGCCATCTTACTACACATCGAAATTGGTGTGGTCTTTGGCTTGAAGGAAAGGAGAATATGAAGTTGTAGTGGGGTCGTGTGGTGCACCGTGGTGTTTGACTTGAAGGAAGAAAGAAAATGAAGTCATCGTGGAGCCTATGGTAAGGTGGGGCAACGGTTTGGTGGTAGGAAGAAGATGAAATTGTCGTTGGGGTACATAGTGTTGTATGGTGCTCGGATTTGAGAAAGGAAAGTGGCAACTGTGATGGAAGTGCTTAGTTTGGAGAAAGTAAAGGATTCGGTGAAGTTATGATGACTAATGCAAATACTAGAGGCATGGGTGTGGGCTTTTGAAAATTTAGATAGGATATTTTAGAATTAATCTACAAGCTAAACATGGAGGAGCTATTGATTACGGCTACTACAACTGGTAGAGAACAGCTAATGGTTCACATATAGTGGGGTAGGCCAGCTAGAAAGTGAGTTGATGTAGTTTTGGTAGCTTAAGAAAAAGTATGGCTATGGTAGGAATAAAGGACAAGTGAGGATGATAGAGATGGGTTTTTTGGGCAAACTAAAAAACTATTGCAGGAGATGGGCAGCTTGGTGGGGGTTGATTTGAGGTGTGTCTTGGGCAACTAAAAGTATGGCTATAACATGGAGGATAAGACGGGTTGATGGATGTGTATGGAGGTGGTCTTAGGTAGCCAAAATTGGTTTGTGGTAGAGAGATATGATAACATTGATGGGGTTATAGCAGCTGCATATATATATATATATATATATATATATATATATATATATATATATATATATATATATATATATATATATATATATATATAAAGATAAAGATGAGTGGTGCATGAGTTAGGAAAAAAAAACCTTGAATGGTAACTATAGAATAATATATGAAAATATATAAATTTTGTGTTTATTAAAAAAATAATTTATCTTAAGTGTGAATTTTGCTAGTTATTATGGACTCAAATGTCTATTTTTATTTAAGGTTCATGATATTTGTTCATTACTAAAAAAACAAGATTTATTTTTAGTTTATATTTTAAAACATGAATTAGATAGTAGTAATAAAATTGAATTTTAACATTGCTATATTTTATTTTCGTTTGTATTGATTAATTTTTTTTATTTTTAATTATTATTATTTATTTGGTTATGGATTATTAAAGAAAATAAATAAATAAATGAGTATTTTGGCATGTTTATTGTTTAAGAAGACAACTTATTTTATTTTATTTTAAAACAATTATTTAATATTTTTGTTTTAGTTATGGTCAATGATAAGTTCGAATAATCAGAAAACTTTAAGTTACAAATTCAGAGGTTTAGGTTATCACATCAAAGTTCCGTAATTTATCCTCCAAGAAGCTTCCAAAGAAGAATCGGAGACTACAAGTTGATGAATTACAATGATTTACTTAAATAGTAGCCTATATGTGTCGTGGGTAAAATAAGGGATCTACAAAGATGCCCCTCTTCAATAAAAATCACGAGTATAATGAATTAATCATGAGCATGTGAAAAATGAATGAAACCAAGTGAACTATATCGAAGAATAGAAAAGATCCTAAAATTTTGCCCTGACACATGACTTAGTAAACTGACAAGCAAAATCAAAGAGTAAGAAGGTAGAGATAACACTGAATCCAAAACACTAAACAAATGAGGCCAAATGACTCTGAAAGACACAATCAAGAAAGAAAGGTCATAGGCAATAAAATCATAGAAGTAATTTGAGAATGCTCAATACTAAGAAGATAAATAACTTTGAACACTAGAACGACAATACAAAGACTTTGAGTGTCGAAACTAAAAACATAACTCTTTATCAAAAGATGACTCTGGTAGCCAAGCAACTTAGAATGCTAAACTAATAAGAGTGGCTCTAAAAGCTAATCTGGAAAGTATCCTTGAAAGATGACACTAACTATCTCTACTCTAAAAGCTGATAAATAAGCCATGAAGGAGAATATGATACAGAAACCCCTAATCAATCACATGATCTATACTCTAAAAGATGACACTAAATGTCTTTGCTTTGAAAGCTGATAAATCGGCCTTGAAAGAGAATGTGATACACAAACCCCTGATCTATCACATGATCTTTACTCTAAAAGATGACACTAAATGCCTCTACTCTGAAAGCTGATAAATCAGCCATGAAAGAGAATGTGATACACAAACTCCTGATCAATCACATGATCTATACTATGAAAGATGACACTGAATGCCTCTGCCCTAAAGTTGATAAATTGGTCGTGAAGGAGAATGTGATACACAAACCCCTAATCAATCACATGATCAGTACACCGAAAGATGACACTGAATGTCTCTGCTTTGAAAATTAATAAATCGGTCATGAAGGAGAATGTAATGCACAAACCCCTAATCAATCACATGATTTATACTCTGAAAGATGACACTGAATGTCTTTGCTTTGAAAGCTGATAAATCAGTCGTGAAAAAGAATGTGATGCACAAACCCCTAATCAATCACATGATCAGTACTCTAAAAGATGACACTGAATGTCTTTGCTCTAAAAGCTGATAAATCGGTCATGAAGGAGAATGTGATGCACAAACCCCTAATCAATCACATGATCAGTACTCTAAAAGATGACACTGAATGCCTCTACTTTAAAAGCTTAACAAATAATGATCCCAATAACCTTAATGAGCGAGAAATTATGCCCTAGTATGCAAGGTTTATGTATTGCTAGTATGGAAATACCATAACATCCAGAATTTTCTGAGGATAGGTTATTCGAAAATACTCTAAGGGACCAAATTGCCACTAGCTCATCAATACTCCATTAAGAAATCAATATGGCCAATCGGTCACTCAGGGAGATAACTCCACTAAGGACCATCTCCTTCTAAAAAATAATCAACTGATCTATCTCAAAAATGCTCCACTAAGGAACTGGAATGTAAAACAATTGAACCAATCCACCTTAGAAACACTCCGCTAAGGAATCATGATGACTACCATAATCTCAAAAAAAAAAAAAAACTCCATCAAAACTAATGTCATCACAAAATACTCCATTGAGAATCTCAAATCCATGAAAATATTCAAGCTCAAAGGTAATGCTCCCCTGTGATCTCATCTCAACAAAAGAAAGAGGAATATGTCCTAGTATGGCAACTAATGCAAAATCATGGAGATAACCAAATGATACCAACTCATCATATTTGTCTCCAATGATGAAGTGATCAGATGACTCAAAAGATATGTGCATCAACCAAACATCTTAGGTCAAATAAACTCCACTAATGATCAGAAGTGGTTATATCAATCCAATCAACTATATGTATGGATGAAATCATATCTCACTAGGGTAACTCCATCAAAAAATAGTGAGGATATAAAAAAGTATAGGCTCATCCCAATTACTTGAGATAGAACTTCACCGAGGGATATGATAATGAAACTTAACTAATCCACTGAAAGCATGGATGAAAGCATACCTCACTAGGGTAACTCCATCGAATATAGCAAGGATATCAGAAAATGTAAGTCTAACCTAATGACTTGAGATGCAATTCCACTAAAGATCATGAAGAAATCAAATAGTCAAAATCAATATCCATTATCATGAAACAAAATGAAAACCAAAGTGAGACTAGCAATCTTGATGGAAAGAGGATATGCCTCGGAATGACATCTGATATATAGCAAAATAGGAAGTCAAACAACATCTCTCATCTGCCATAAAATCAAGCAATCCTCTACATCCATTATGAATCAACTCCAGACATCAGAGAAACATTCCCCAGAAGGAAGAACATGATGATGCCTACACATTAACCAAATTTTAAACGCTTGCCCGAGTAGAGATTATCAAAGCTGATATCCAATCACATGGCCTCAAGGTAGTCTTAAGGCACGTGATGTAATATAGGCTAAGATAACAGGGTAAAGAAATGAAAAGAAACTAAGTTCAAATAGCCAATGATAAGACCCATACCCTCATGTACAAAACACAATATGCATAAATAATCTCATAAGTTATGAACCTAAAGGTATTTAGTGTGAGCATCCATGGGACATAAAAGGTCTTAACAAAATCAATGATGATAGGGAAAAGGAATAGAAGTGAGCATCAAGCTACAAAGAGAGATGATATGAAGAGAATATCAATCATGGAATGAAGATAGATATGAATGAAGAATGATGAATGTATGGTGAATGATGAAAAATATAAAGAACAGATAAGATCAAAATGAATAAAAAAATCTCTTATCTACTTAAGACAAGACATGAAAAGTGATCAAATCACTGGTGACTGAAGTGATGGAATGAGACAACGATTCAGAGTCTTTAGGAAAGAGTCACCCATCTCTCATACTCAAAACATATACAAGATGAACCTAAGGATAAAAAACTCTCATGCATTCTCATCAACCAATGAACTCCACATAATAAACTCTCAAATATCTCATACATGTTCAATGAAGTAATACATCTCATGCACATATACTGTTTTTTGTTTTTGTTTTTTTTTTTTTTTTTTTTTTTTTACCATGGTATGAATATGCTCTCAAACAGTGATCCAAAAACGATGAGCTCTCCTTGATGAAATGACCCTCTCAACCAAAGACCTCTGTATCAATGTCTACAAGATGGAATGTAAGTGGTGATATGATCGATCTACATAATATGAAATGTGAAATATCATCACTCAATCTATGAGAAGAAATAAGATGAATCTGATAGTATAAAAAAAAAAAAACATAACAAAGAACACAAACAATGGATGTGAGAATGAAACAGTGTATCATGATAACGACAAGACAAATGATAGGAGTGTATCAATAGGTCCAAGACTCATGAAATTCTTGAATAAAGCATATGTACATCAGAGGGTCCCAAATATAGAAAGTAAACAAGACTATAAAAAAGAATAGGCTACATTAATCATGTGAGGCTCAAAGGGTTAGCAACGATCTAGATGTCCAAAAGGTGATAAGGTCTAAGCTAATCGAAATGAAGGTCACCCATCCTGCGACCATAGTCTCAAACATAATACTTCTTTAATTGATCTACATTGGTCGGCTCTGAGAATTGGTTTCCATTTAGATCCATCAACCATCTTGCACCCTCTAGAGTCAACTCTCTAATGACATATGGCCCACTCTAAGTCGGTTTATTCTAGGGTCTACAACTAAGCCTCTAAGAACCCTCAAAACCAAATCTCCTCTTTATAGCGGTCTAGGCTTGACCTGCTTTCTGAAAGCATGGGTCATCTTCCTCTGATGAGCTTAAGTGTGATATGCTACTCTCAATATTCTCTCATCAAGAAGACTAAGCTAATCAAAACGTGCTCATGCCCAACCTACCTCAGATATCTGCTGCTCAAGTGTTACTCTCAAAGATCCCATCTCTATCTCAACTGGTAGCATTACTTCCATACCATACACTGAAGAATAGGGTGTGGCTCCTGTAGAAGCGTAAAAAAAAAGTGCGATAAGCCCATAGTGCAAAATGGAGCTTCTATGACTAGTCTCAAGAAATTGTCAACCATACTCAGTAAAATCCTCTTAATATTTTTATTCGTGGCCTCTACTGCCCCGTTAGTCTACGGTTTATGCGCAGATGTACCTATGATGCTGAATACTATATCTCTATAACAAAACATCAGCCTCTGCCCTGAAGTGTACTCCTCTATCAAATATCAATTCATGTAGGACTCCATAACGGCAAATGATGTGTGATATGATCAAGCTAGCAACTTTGGCTAATGTTAATCTCACACAAGAAGTTTCTTCACCCACTTGGTGAAGTAATTAATAGTGACTAAGATAAACTCATGTCCATTGGAAGATTTTGGTGAAATCTTTCCAATGATATCAATGCCCTAAATTGAAAATGGTCATGGTGAGGTTAGTGCATGTAACTTTAAAGGTAGACAATGAATAAGATCATTGTGTATCTAATACCCCAGACATCTCTAAACAAACTAGTAAAAATCTATCTCCATGGTCAACCAAAAGTATTTGATCCTCATGATCTTACTAGCCAACATGTGTCATCCCATGTGTGGTCCACAAACTCCAGCATGAACCTTTCTCATCACTCTATCAACAAAGGTATGGTCTAAGCATATCCGTAACATGTCATCAGTTGATCGTCTATATAATGTCTCGCTAGATATCACAAATCTGGTGGCCAACTACCTCAAAGCTCTCCTATCCTTGGTTGTGGTAGCCTCAAGTTATGTGTTGAATATGAGAAACTAATAAATGTCAAGATACCAAGGTAAGTCATCCTGAATCTCTACATCATCAATCAAACAACAATATACTGGCACAATCCTCAACTCTATCACCAATGGGCAAATAACAACATCAGTAAGAATGTCAATCATAGAAGCTAGGGTAGCTAAGCCATTAACAAACTGGTTCTGCGATAGATGGGTATATCTCAAATCCTCGAATCTCCCGACGAGTAGCTCCAAAAAAGCATGATAAGGCTTGAGCTTCACATCCCTAATCTTTTAGGTCCTCAAAATCTATCTCAGTTCAAGTTGGAGTTTTTATATATCTCTATCCATCTAAGACCTAACTCTAAATTTGTCTCTAATCCTAAGATGCAAGCCTCGTACTCGACTATTTTTTCATGGTAGGATATCGATTCGGGAATGCCAAACGAACAAATCTAGAAATATGATCACCATAAGGAGATATCAACAATACTCTTATCCCATATCCAAGATGGTTGGCTACACCATCAAAGTATATGCGCCAACCTAGCATACTAGTCTTAGTAGCAATCCCCTCATTAGGGAAATCATCATCAATAACTCCACTATCTGAAACTGGTAATGAGGCCAGGTGATCTACAACAACACTCTCTCTAATGGACTTTTGAGTAACATAGTGAATATCAAACTCAGTCAGGAGTACTAACCATATCATCAATCTACCAAGTAAAATAGGCCTATCAAACAAATATATTAAGAGATCCAGTCGGGATATCAAGTGTACTGAATACTGTCATGTAATGTTTTAGTCTTCTAGTAGCCCATACCAATGCCAAACAGAGGCGCTCTATCCAAATGTATCTCATCTCTACTCTAGCATCATCTCACTCAAATAATAAATGGCTCGCTCTTTGCCCAAATCATCGAACTGAGTTAGCATGCATCCCAAGGCTATCTCTAAGATATATAAATACAAAAAAAAAAGGTCGATTGGGAGTGGAGGGTTCCAGAACTAGAAAGGATAACAAATACTTTCTAATCCTCTCAAAGGCACGTTCAAAATGATCATCCCAAACAATAAGGTGGTTCTTCCTCAGGAGTCAAAAGATGGGCTCACATATGTTTGTCAATCGAGCTATGAATCTACTGATATATTGTAGTCTACAGAGAAATCCTCTTATCTCCTTCTCAGTCCTTGGTGTAGGCATCTCAAGAATGACTCTAATATTCTCTGGGTCTGCCTCTATGCCTCCCTTACCAACAATATATCCCAATAATTTCCCAAAGGTCACTCCAAATGTGCACTTCTTGGGATTCAGTCTCAATCTGAACTATTTGATCATCTCAAAGAATCTCTCCAGGATTGCTAGATGATCTGCTCCGGGATTTCACTATCATGTCATCCACATACACCTCAACATCCTGGTGCATCATGTCATGGAAAAGAGTGGTCTCCGCTCTCTAATATGTAGCTCCTACATTCTTCAACCAATATGGCATCACCTCATAACAGTATGTGCCCCACTTAGTGATGAAAGCGGTCTTCTTCATGTCCTTTGGATCCATCAAGATTTGGTTATACCCCAAAAACCCATTCATGAAGGACAACAATGAATAACTGACTGTGCTATCGACCAACATATCAATGTGAGGTAAGGGAAAGTCGTTCTTAAGGCTGGCCTTGTTGAGTTCTCTAAAATCCACACAAACTCTGACTTTGTCGTCCTTCATAGGAATAGGGATGACATTGTCCAACCACTCAGGATACCCTACTACTAATATAAATCCAACACTAAGCTACTTCTAGATCCCCTCTTTTACCTTCAAACTCCATTAAGGGTGCAATCGCCTCAACTTCTGTTTAACTAGTCTAGCATGTGGTGAAAGTGGTAATTGGTGTTGAACAATAGAAGGACTGAGGCTTGGAATGTCCTCATAAGTGCATGTACAATAACGTCATCATGAAAAGCAGGTGAATACTAAAAAATACTCATGTCTATACATGAAAAATCAATAGGTACATCATCAACGTAGAAGACAAAAATCGAAAATACATCAAAAGAATTGGGTGAGTCCACAAAGTCAAACACTACCACCATCGAGCTAACAGTGCCCTCAAGTACATCATCTGTAAGAGAAACATCTTCATTAAATAAATTTGAAATGGGTCTAGTCTGGACAATGTCGAAGATCTCGATGGTAGATGCCTCGGATGTGGCAGTTGGAGTGAAAAAATCTAGTTGAATGGTATCAACTATCTGGCTCAAACTCATCATAGCTATCTCATCCTGGTAGTCATCTGGTAAGTCAACTCCATAAGATATGTCTACATACTGAAGCAATGGCTCCTAGCTACCTATCTCCTTAGGAAAACAAAGTGATATCATGCTGGCACAATCTGGGGACAGAGGAGCCACCAATACTAAGGTGAAAGTACTAGGAGATCTATATCTCAACTGAAGCTACTGGAAAAGTCCCTCGATCTATTGATCACCATCATATCCACCAATAATACCCTCCAATGTCAAAGGCATCTCAGAAGCTCTCATAAAATAATTTGTCTTAACCATCGTATATGGTTAGAGTGGGTAATCAAATGGTATGTGAAGTAACCAGGCTCTGAGCCTTTGTCTATGTAGGTATGCCATGTATCAATAGTCTACCTCTGTAAGTGTACATCCTAAGCTGAAGAGTGTATCATAACTCACAATAGCTATAAACTCACTGATACCATGTTGTCATTATCCTAATCCCAAACCAAGAAAATAGAACATGTCTCTCATCATACTCAAGACAATAGTGCCACTATGGCGATCAAAAGACAGAGGTACATGATCTCTAAGAGACTCTTCAATAGTCACAATCTAAACCTCATCAAATGTGAAACCATTAAAAAACAAGTCATCCTCACTATGGCTAATCTCTAAAACTAGCTCAAAGGATAAAGAAATATCTCCACTAGCTTGTATGGTAATGACTATATCCTCATGTATGAACTTCACCTCTTGATGAAAAGAAGATGGTATGGCGTTGGCTCAATGAATCCAAGGTCTGCCCAATAACATGTTAAAGAATGTAGGTATCCTCAAAACCTGAAATACTGTGGAGAATACAACTAGACCAATTTTAGCTCAAGTGTCATTGTGCCAAGGATCTCTCTTTGTGTGCTATCATAAGCTCTGACAAACTGTGTAGATGGCTCAAAATTTGACGGACCAAACCCAAGTGCCATAGCAATAGCTAAATGACACATTCAAGGTGAAGCCATTGTCCAATAAGACAAATGGAACTCAGTTCCCTAAGCAACCAACAATGATATATAAAGGCAAAGTATGATCTAGGCTTCCAAAGGGTAGGTAATCAGCAGAGAATACAATGCATGTAGCTCTATCAATAATCAACATGTGAATCAGACAATTCAGAGATATAAAAGACTTAACTCTGATATGACTCAGAGCCCTAATCAATGCGTCTCTATGAGCAGTAGAAGAAACTAGCAAACTCTAAATAGAGATGTGAGCTTGTGTACTTTGTAGCTACCTCATGATTTTATCATCCTATTATATCACAACATCTCTAGACCCTGTACCCTCAAATAGTCTAGTCTATGCTAATAGAGGCTAAGTCACTCTCCCACTACAAGTGACCATATGGACATCTTGATCAACAATCTCATCAGGATCCTCAAGCATCAAAACAAAGGGAACGAAAGCATAATGGCCAACAAATGAGTCATGAATTGGGATCAACTGAAATAGAGGTCTGTCTAGGATCAAACTAAAAGGTATGATAGACGATGTACCCAAAGTGACTCCATCAACTTCTAATCTCACATCTAATACTATAAGATCTGGTGCATGATCCTCCCAACTCATCATGTGAATAAATTCATCTCCATCAATATCAATATAGGGGACACCTCTGGCTGGTGGTGGTACTGCATGAGTAGAATGAGTTAGTAATGGGTTCGCGATGACACTTGGTTACCCCAAGTTCATCAAACCCCGATCTATCAAATCATGTATGGTGTGTCTCAAAGTCGTGCACCTATTTGTGTCATGCCCTAAACTCTGATGGTATAGGCAATGAAGATCTAGTCTATAGTTCAAGGGAATCGGCTAAGGTACTAAGCGTGGAGCTAGTGCTGTCAATAATTTAGCATCAACAAGCTTCTTGAAATCCTAACTCAATGGCATCCCTAATTGGGAAAACTACCTTTGTGGTCTATGAATGAAAGTAGCTAGAGTCTGAGATGCTGGGGGCCTGGAGTATGCAATAGGTGGCCTATCAATAGCCTGAGTAGCATAGCAAGGCTGAAGGAAAGCGAAATACAAATAAGTCTGATCATAAGCCTGTAGACGAATCGACGACCTATACTGGTACTGAGGGTATGGAGTGTAAGGAGAACAAGCCTTGAAAGTATATGGAAATGACTGTCGATATCTAGGAGGCCTTAGTTTAAAGGTAGATATAGCACCCACATCTGAATGTTGACCTCCTGATGGTTTCTTCCCCTTAGGATCAGTAGGGAAAGACTCTAGCCATAACCCTCTTGAAATACCCTTCTCAACATTATAAAAATCCAAAATCTGCATATGTAAATCCCATCAAATGCTTGGAAAACCTAGGTTGTAAGTTCTTCATAATCATGCAAATATGATCTATCTTTGAAGGACGATCAACAATCAATGTTACCTTCTCCCTCCAAAGGGAGATAAACGAAGTCACTGACTCATCTGGTCTTTACCTCAAGGCCTTCAACTCTCTCTTAAAGATATCAACAACAGTGTTGAAGACAAACTATCTCTAGAACTCTTGAGCTAAGTCGTCCCAAGTCCTACGATGTGAAGCATCTAAAGAAGCAAACCACCTCTAGGTAGCGTCACTTAGAGACATAGGGAAAAACATAATCATTTGGCTCTCATCGAACCCTTGAGCCCTCATGACAGTACTGTAAAATCTCAAATGAATACGGGGACAACCTATGCCCGTATATCTCTCAATATCTGACATCCTGAACTTGGCCGGTAATTTAGCCACTGGCGATCCATCAAAATCATCCCATGTAACCCCTCCATCTAAGGTTCTTATATGTCTCAATCTCTGCTCAAGCCTATCCATGTGAGCATGGGTATCATTTGAAGTAGGGGTAGGCATGGTGATAGAAGGTGGAGCGACCTCGGTTTGACTATGGAGAATAAATGGTGCGACCTGTAGGTCTGACTAACTAATAGGGGAAGATGGTGGTGGCACTAGGTCAAATTGAGTATCCTCTTGAATGGGTGTCTGCCGAATCTGCTGCCTATCCATCCTTTATCCAAGGCTTGCAGTGGCCTCTTGGATAGAAGCCATAGCTGAGGCGAACTGATCAACTGTAACTAGCTGTGAGTTCATATCTCTCTGATCTCTTGTGTAAACAAGTCTGCCATCAACTCTAACTCACGTCGATGGACCCAAACTAGAAGGGATGACTACTCCTAGAAGGTGTGCAAATATTGGATAAAGCATGATACAAGAGGAATACATATATTGCACTAAAGAACCATAACCAAGAATAATATATCCAAGCATCTTATTGTAACTCAAACTCATACAAGTCTTTGATTACTCCACATGAGTATCCATTCAATCCAGTTTTAGGCCATATAGGTCTTTAATGATCGGACTCCTATTGGTATTAATATGCCTACCTCCATAGCGCTCCCAAACATCAATATAGCCCGTCACTGGACCCTACTCCTAGTCTCTAACTTGATCAAAAAAAGACGTGAATTAACAAGTCTCGTATATAATACAAGATCAAGGGAAACAAACCAATCAAGACTAGAGAATTAGAGTTAAGGGGATACAAGTGTGTCCCACACGAACATGCAACAAGTAGTCACACAAGAGAAGAGTAGTCATGCTACAATCAGTAATGCAATACAAGTATAAATCATCCATCACTATATTCAAATTAAACAAAGACATGATAATCTAATAAAGCATACAGCTAAATCAACTATCATGCTAAAGTATAATAATCATGCGATAAGAATACAATCAATCATGGTAAGAAAACATAATAGGCAAGAAAAGCAATCATAAGTAAACATCATAATCTAGTATGCATCTATCATAGATATTTGTAGTAAAAAAAAATCCTTAATGTGTCTTTAATCACACAATCAAACAAAGGCACAAAGAAGGGGTATCCATTAATCAACCAATTAAACCTCACATTTACTTCAACTTAAGTTCAAGCTTGACCCTCTAAGATCCCTAGTGGAGTCGCCACTTTTTGATCCCACATTTTCATATGTGTTCTCACTCGATGGCGAGACTCGCATTTTGTTTATGAAAAACCAATTTTATAAATAACGGAATCACCACTTATTTTTGTTTTATTTTTTTAAAAGCCAAAAAAAAACCCAAAAATGACTCATTTTTCTTTAAAAAAGCCTATTTTTGAAAACCCGAGTCTAAGTTCGGGGATCATGTTACTTATCGAGAAGGTACAATGAAAAACTGTAGCACACCTCTAAGCCCTAAAAGTTAGGTCTCTACTAAGTAAGTTGAAATAAATGCAATGATTAATTAGCTAATTCATAGATACTATAAACTAAATTAGCACATCAATACAATTCATCAATTTAATAAAGATAGACATACCTGATTTGCATTCCAAGCGCTTGTGAGAAAAAAATGCAATTCATGAAATTCGATTATTTGAAGTTCAATGGCAGGGCCACTTCCATTGGAACTCTTGATCTTGACTTCTCTTTCCCAAATTTCTCTCAACCAAGAACAAAAAAAGAAAACTCATAGCCTTCTGATTACCTCTTTCTTTCTCTTTTCTCTCTGTTTTTTTCTCTCACTTTTTCCCAACTCCACAAAAATCTCAAAATGGCCCTCCAAAAAAGGTTAACCCCTCTAACAAAAAATGAGCCTCTGATTTTTTATCCTCTCTTCCAAGAATCTCGACCCCTTCTTCTCACATGAACTCACCATCTCACCCAAATGCAAACCTCTTAAACTTCCAAAACTATTCTCCCATTTTTCGGTCAAACAGGCCTTAATCGAAAACTAATTTTCCCGTCCCTTTTATGTCTACCCAACTTAAAATGTATGAGATTCATATAACTTAAAGACATATAATAAAGATGAAACTGAAACAACAAAAAATGAAATAATCAAAATAAATACAAAATAAGCATGGCCATATATGGCCTTCATAAAAAGTACATGTATAGGGTCCAAACACAACAAGAAAACAAATCAACAATAGCAAGTTATCTGGACTTCAAACTTGATGAGGAATGTGGAGTAATCACCGATGGTGTCATCTAAACATCTTCTCTGTCGAAAAAACCCGACATTCTTCTTCATGGTAGCCACATTTGGATCATCTTGCTACACATTGAAATTATTGTGGTGTTCGGCTTGAAGGAAAGAAGAATATGAAGTTGAAATGGGATTGTGTGGTGCAACATGGTGTTTGGCTTGAAAGAAGAAAGAAGATGAAGTCATCGTGAAGCCTATGGTAAGGTGGTGCAAAGGTTTGATGGTAGAAAGAAGATGAAATAGTCATGGGAGTACATGGTGCTATATGGTACTCGATTTTGGGAGAGAAAAGTGGCAACCATGATGGAAGTGCTTAGTTTGGATAAAGCAAAGGATTTGGTGAACTTCTAATGACTAATGCAAAGGCTAGAGGCATGGGTGTGGCTTTTGAAAATTTAGATAGGATATTTATGAATTAATCTACAAGCTAAACATGGAGGTGCTATTGATTACAGCTGCTACAGTTGGTAGAGGAAAGCTAATGGTTCACATACAGTGGCATAAGGCGGCTAAAAGGTGAATTGATGTAGTTTCGATAGCTTAAGAGAGTGTGTGGTTGTTGTAGGAATAAATGAAAAGTGAGGATGATAAAGATAGGTTTTTTGGGTAGCTAAAAAAAATGAACTATTGCAGGAGATGGGCAGCTTGGTGAGGGTTAATTCAAGGTGTGTCTTGGACAGTTAAAAGTATGGCTACGACATGGGGCATAAGACGAATTGATGAATATGTGCTGAGGTAGTCTTGGGAAGCCAAAATTGGGTTGTGGTAAAGAGATGTGATAGCATTGATGGGGTTGTAGCAGGTGCATATATATAAAAGAAAATATTAAGGTGAGTGGTGCATATGTTAGAAAAAAAAATAATGGTAACTATAGAATAATTTTTGAAAATATATAAATTTTATGTTTACTAAAAAAATAATTTCAGAATTCATCTACAAGCTAAACATGGAGGTGCTATTGATTACGACTGCTACAGCTGGTAGAGGAGAGCTAATGGTTCACATACAGTGGGATAGGGCAACTAGAATGAGAATTAATGTAGTTTTGGTAGCTTAAGAGAGAGTGTGGTTGTGGTAAGAATAAAGGACAAGTGAGAATGATGGAGATAGGTTTTTAGGTAGCTAAAAAAAATGAATTATTGCAGGAGATGGGCAGCTTGGTCAAAGTTAATTTGAGGTGTGTCTTGGGCGGTTAAGAGTATGGCTATAGTATAGAGGATAGAACAGATTGATGGATATGTGTTGAAGTGGTCTTGGGCAGCCAAAATTTGGTTGTGGTGGAGAGATGTCATAGCATTGATGGGGTTGTAGCAGGTGCATATCTATAAAAGAAAAGATAAAGTTGAGTGGTGCATGAGTTAGAAAAAAAACACCTTCAATGGTAACTATAGAATAATTTATGAAAATATATAAATTTTATGTTTATTAAAAAAAAAAATCAGAATTAATCTACAAGTTAAACATGGAGGTGCTATTGATTACGACTGCTACAACTTGTAGAAGAGAGTTAATGGTTCACATACAGTGGGGTAGGGCGGCTAGAAGGTGAATTGATGCAGTTTCGATAGCTTGAGAGAGTGTGTGGCCGTGGTAGGAATAAAAGACAAGTGAGTATGATAGAGATAGGTTTTTTGGGCAACTAAAAAAATGAGCTATTGTAGGAGATAGGCAACTTGGTGAGGGTTAATTTGAGGTGTGTCTTGGGCAATAAAAGTATGGCTATGGCATGGGGGATAGGTCAGATTGATGGATATGTGTTAAGGTGGTGTGGGAAGCCAAAATTGGATTGTGGCAGAGAGATGTGATAGCATTGATCGGTTGTAGCTAGTGCATATATATAAAAGAAAAGATAAAGGTGAGTGGTGCATGAGTTAGAAAAAAATTATAATATATATATATATATAATAAATAATAATAATAAACCTTCAATGGTAACTATAGAATAATTTATGAAAATATATAAATTTTGTGTTTATTAAAAAAATAATTTATCTTGAGTGTGAATTTTGCTAGTTATTATGAACTCAAATGTATATTTTTATTTGAGGTTCATGATATATTTGTTTATTATTAAAAAAAAATTATTTTTAGTTTATGTTTTAAAACATGAATTAGGTAGTATTAACAAAATTGAATTTCAACGTTGCTATGTTTTATTTTTATTTTTATTTATTATTTATTAATTTAATTTATTATTAATATTATTTATTTAAACTAGTTGTTGCTAATAAGATTGTTATTTATTTAAAACTATCTATTTTTTATAAAAACTTTAGGATGTTTTCATGTTTTTTCTTGATAAGATAAGGAAAACTATGCTTATAGTTGTTTCTCCAAGCTCTCTCCCCTAGAGAGAATGAGGAAACGATTTTGTTTGGAAAATTCAATAATAAGGAATAAGATAGCAATTCTTTTAGCATAGGAGTCCTGGTTTAAAAGTAAATAATAGATTTGGAAAATCTGGAAAGTGTTAGTAATTTAATGGAGATATAAAATATTTTGAAAATACTTTCCAAAATGGATTGTTTAATTCCTTTTTGGAAATAAAAATTTTTGGAAGATTTTCATAGAAAAATATTTTATCTATTAAAGAATTACTAAAAGGTTCTATTTTTTGTAGTATTTAATGGAATAAATTATTATGGAATTTCCATGGAAATATTTATTAAGTTGGAAAGTGTAAGGAATAAGGAAAGTAAATCTTACAAGGATTTTTTATTAGAAGCAAAAGTTCCTTTCTTGGATAAGGTGCTCTCAAGATTATTCAAAGTCTCATAAATTGGTAATTTCCTTACTGGAATTGTGTATACAAGGAGAATGGTGTGAAAATAGTTTTAAAAATTTTGAGAGTGGATATTTTATCAAAATTATTTTTGAAACTTACTCTCATGGAAATTTTAAATTTTTCATGTTGGTATTCTCCTCTTACACTAGGTTTCCAATTAGGAAACATATGTTTTTGGAAATTTTCAAAATAGATAATTTATGCATCAGGGAAATTACTATTGGTTTTAAAATGCTCTTATTTATCTCAAAAGACTAAGCGAGAGAGGACCTTAGGCAAGCCCACGGCCTCCATTATTGAGCCCATCTTGATTTGGGTTCATCACCACTCCCACAATGGGTTAGCTCTAAGAATCAAGAGATATGGCTCTCCACATGGATGAGATTAAATATGTTTGTAGTAGGAGGGACCACCCCCATGATGGGGTTCTTTACTTGATGACATTGATAGTTCAAGGATAATGGTTATGCACTTGACAATGGATATGAAGTGGTAGAATTGCCCCACGCGATCCCACTTGAATAGTCCATGTGCCAAATAAAAGGTATGTTGATTTTGCTTTTAGATACCTTTATGGTTAAGGTTAAGAGATCAATCTAAGAGGGTCTCTAACTAGTTATAAGGTGACCTACCTCATGTAGGCTTGATTCTTATGATACTAGATACCTTGCAAAAGGACATGTAGTTTGAGAACACTACATATTTGCTAAATTAATTACCAACTGCCATGAATGCTCAATTATGTCATATGCTTGGTTATATTCTTTGTTACAGATATCATGTTGGTTCTATTATCACTCTCCTTCTCACAATAGGGCAAGCCCAACTAATCAATTGGACTAATTTTATTCTGGATATAGTAACAAATTACATAGAAGCTAGTTTAGGTAAAGCTAGCTATTCCTTTTGAACTAACTTAGCAAAAAGAAATAGTGGTATATCAAGGTGGTATTAGACTGATCAAAAGACCAAGTGTCTAATACTTGGATCTTTGGATAATGTGTTACAATAGCAACATATGTCTATTACTAGAGACTTTGATATTCTCTTTCTAGTTTGCAATGGTTATTTGGTGATAAGGGTAAGTCTGCTCTGACAAGCTACTCTTAGAACCATTATGAACACCAGGTATACATATGATCTTAAAGACCTTGCCATTTTCCTTTGGGGTGGTTAAGGGGATTCTCAAAGATTATAGGGCATTCATATGGAAATCAAAGGTTCTTCAGGTTCTTCTCTCAAGAAGAAGAAGGACAATATCAAATAAGGAAGGTTCAAAAGAAGAAATAAGAAAGCAAGCACAAGGGAAAGTGCTTCCTTTGTTACCTTTTAGGACACTAGAAAAGGAATTTCTAGTTTACCTAAAGGAAAAAGGAAAGTATATATTATTTTCTCATTGTTGAATATTTAGTGGTGGATTTCACCATTTATGGTGGATATATTCCAAGCCCATTATCTATAAGTCCTTATAGGATATTCAACAAGTGAGAAGGTTAAATGATGGGATTATACTTACCTTAGCTTCAAATGCAAGGTTAGTTATGCAAGTTAGTGAGAGGCAATATTCTCTTCCTTTGTATGTATTCCATTATTACTTTGCCAAGTGATGAGAACAGTCAGATCTTAGGATTAAACCTAGCACTAACTAAACATTTGGTTTCTAGACCTGGGTCATATTAATCTAAATAGGATCCAAAGATTGGTAAAGTTTGGACTCTTTGATTCCAAAAGATCTTTCAATCTATAAATCCTATATAGATGGTAAAATGACCAAGAAGACTAGAGCCAACAAATGTTTGAAGTTAGTGCATATTGATATGTATGGAACTTTTAGTGTCTATGCATGGGGAGGGTATGGGAATTTGATCACTTTTAGTGATGATTACTCTAGGTTTGAATATATACATTGGAGATCCGATGCCTTGGATACATTCATTGAATTTAAGGTGGGATCAGATAACCTATTAGGTATACATTACAAGTCACTTCGATTAGATCAAGGTGATATGTCGAATAAGTTTGATTTTTTTCATTGGAGCACAAGATTATTTCCTAGTCATGTGCACTAGGGTCTCCATTGCAAAATGGAGAGGTGGAAATAAGATATCAAACTTAGTTAGACATAGTGAGATCATGGATAGGTTTCTCATCTTTTCTTGGATTCTTTTGAGGATATGTCTTATAGACAGTGTAATATCTTTTTTTTTTTAAAAGGTATATTAGTTTATAGGATATCTAAGAGGATTTTTGGGTTATTACCTTTATAATCAGGATCATCATAAGATATTTGTTGACATAAATGTCAGATTTTTTGTGAAGATTACATGATAAGGATTAAGGCAAAGAGTGATACAGATTGGAGGATATATTAGAAGATAGTCCCACATTGCATAGGATACTATGGATCCAGAGGGTTAAAGACATACCAATCCTATGATTTCTAGTACACTAGTGCCTTATCATAATGGGAGGTTCATATCACATAGATTATGATGAAGCAATGAGTAGTGTTTGTGCTCACTTAAGGCAAGGAGCTATGAAGAGGTAGTTAGAATCTTTGTATTCTAACATAGTTTGGGTTCTTACAGAAACACCTAAATGGATAAAACCCGTAAGTGTAAGTTGGTCTACAAGAGGAACACAAGAGTATATGGAAAGCTTGAGTTTTATGTGGCTAAGATTGTAGCTAAAGGTTATAGTTTGAAACTTTGTTTTGACTTCGGAAAACCTTTTCAACAATAGTCATACTTAAATCCATCAAATTACTCCTATCTATTGCAGTGTGTCACATTTGTAAGATACAACAACCAAACATTTTCATAGCAAAGGGCCTTGTGTGTACAATAAGGCACAAGGAAGCATTGCGATGCTCTAAGATCTTCTGGATAGATGATAATCTACTCATTGGATATGAAGTAAGGATATTGTCATCAGTCAAGATCTGGTAGTCTACTCAATTCTAGATGAAAATCTAGAAGAAGACACAATATGTCCTTGGGGTTAAAGTCCTTTATGCAAGAATAGGAAAATTGCATCATGTCACCTACATAGATAAGCATTTGGTCAAGCATATGACGCAAAACTCCAAGAAGAGTTTGTTACTCTTTGGATTTGGAGTTGTCTTTCTTAGGAACAATGTCATTGGACATCTAAGGAGAAAGATCGCATTAAGGTGGTATCCAATGCCTTTGTAATGGATAACCTTAAGTATGCGATGCTATGTGCTAAACTAAATATTTTCTTTATTGTAGGAATAATGAGTGAATATTAGTCAATTTCCTAATTAGAGCTTTGGGTGGATGTCAAACATACACTCTAGTATCTTTGGAGAACGAAGGATTATATGTTTTTGAGTCTTTACGATGAGTTGGTACTCCTTTTGTACCGGGAAATTGGACTTTAATCTGATAAAGACTCTCGCAGGTCTACCTCTGGGTATGTGTACACTCTAAGTGGTCTTTTGTTATTTTCATAGCAACAAAGGAAGCCTTTTGGCTTATGGGTGGTTCCCTTGGCTTATGTGTGCATGAAAATCTATCATATGCTCTCTAAATCTATCGCAGCGAATAAATAGTTATTCAAAAACCAATATTGATATCATAAAATACATAGAACTAGAAAAAAAAAAAAAATTGTTCATACCTAGATCTGAATGTTCCCATATCAATTTCTTACGGTGAAGATAACTCTAAAGTTGTAATGGATCTCGTAAACACCATGATCTTCTACCAGATAACTTTTTCTTATGTCTAGGCACTAAGATGGTGGAGATCTCAAGGGTAGAGGTTCTCTTTATATTGAAGGGGAGAATAGCAAGACTCAGAAACCCTAACCCTTAAAGGGGAATTTATAGACTTCTTACTATGCTTAAGTGACTTAAGTCCACCATGGGCTTGGGTCACTTAATCTAGCCTAAAAAGATTTTTAATTGATTAATTAACCATACAAGGCCTAATTAATCAATTAACCCAGTCCAGAGATACCACTCACTTATCCCTGTGCAACCTTGCATAATTACCAAAACACCCTTATGCACAAAAGTGAACTAAAAACCCATCCAACCCTTATAAACCATACCAACAAAGAATATGAGCTCAAAATGGGGACCATTAGGACCCATAAGAGTACTAGCTCCCTCATAATCAAATTCTGAAATTGAATCAACATCCCACTACAAAGAGTTAACTACATTCCAATACCTTATGTATATTACAACGAGACACTAAGTGCTCAAGTTTGTGACCTATTATCCACTATATATAGACTCCCTATCAACTGGTGTTCGTAATCTAACAAGGTAGTATTATCACTTATCAAGATTAACTCTCAAATCCTTGAGTTATAGATCTCACTTATTATGTGATCAAATGACATACTCTAACTCCAATGAGCATAAGTCAAATTCCACTAAAGGAATTACTGTGGCCACATATTTCATGATCACATGTCCTTTGGATTAGCCAAGAGGATACATTGTCTCAATCTCATAAGATATTATGGTGCCTTTATTAAGAATACCTATGGCCATCCGCCTCCATTAATAGCGACCCAATCCATAGGGATAAATGACCACTTTAGGGTCTCACCCATAGGTTAAAGCCTCGTATTGATTTTAGCATAGGCTCAATATCCTCTCAATGATGAGAGTCCATGCAGTATAGTAGTTTAGTGAATCATGAAAATTGATAGTCTTATGTCATGATTCACTATAGGTCCTATCTAGTGTGCATCACATATACTAGTACATTCACTATGGGAAACCCATCACGATACCAAGACAAGTCATCCCTCCAATTAGGAAATGGTGCACTACAGTCTCTAATGGATTGCCTAAATCTATGAACCAATTGTGGACAACTTATCTACTTACAAGGAACCCATGACTTGTATCTTTTGTGCAACTCCTAATGCACTCAAGTCATGTACAATGTAAGAGACATGGGTTGAATGCTCGAATCAATGTCAATACATCAAAGGGATAGAAAAATGATAGTTAAGTCTAACTTTGTTACATCATGTCTTACTTTTAAGGGCTCAATCCCAATAGGTTGATCCTAAAAAAGTGCATTCATGTAAACCATGGTCATAGTAGTTCTTAAGTGGAACTTGACATCATGCTCTTGGAAAGGTATGATATGTTAGTTAAATACACAATAGGAGGGTTTATAACTAAAGGATAGTAGAGGCAATTTTGAAAGGTTGATAGTTTTCACCTTATTAGACTACAAATATCAATTAATGGAGATATTGGACACAATGGATAGCAACTCACGAACCCGAGCACATAATGTCTCATTGTTATTTACATGGGATATTGGAGTTCAATTAATACTTTGTAGTAGGTTGTTGAATCAACTTTAGAATTGGATTTTAAGGGAGCTACTACTCCTATGGGTCCTAGTGGTCCCTGTTTTGAGCTTATATATTTTGTTAGCATGGGTTATGAGGGTTGGATTGACTCTAAGTTCACTTTTGTGCATAAGGGCATTTTGGTAATTATACAAGGTTGTACAAGGGTAAGTGAACAAGGTCTCTAGATTGGGCTGATTGATTAATTTGTAGGGTCTATTGGGTTAATTAATCAATTATGACCCGTTTTAAGCTATGTTAAGTGACTTAAGCCTTAGTGGGTTCAAGTTATTAAAGCCCAATGGGAAACCCTATAAATACCCCCTTAGGGGTTAGGGTTTCCATAGTTTTTTCTAGAGAGTTTTCATCCACCTACAGAGAGAAAGAGAGAGAGAGTCATAGTCTACACCCTCTCTTCCATCCCCATCGGAAGTGTGTCAAGATCAAGGTTCGAGTGATCAAGTGAAAGACTCCGAGTTGTAAACAAATCATTTTCTTGTAAAAAAAACCTATGAATTAGATCTTCCATGAAACTCCTAATGCACTCAAGTCATGTAAAATGTAATAAATACAAGTTAAAATACTCATAAAATAGAATGCATTAGAACAAGGATATATAAAAGTAAAACTAAAATATAATTAAATAAATAATAAATTCCAAATTTATTATATCATGTCATGTTTTCAAGGGCTTTATCCTAACACTTACAACATAAAAGTTGAAACCCATAAAAATATCTCATTTTTCTTTTTATTTTTCTTTTTTTCAAACATGTAACAATAAACCAATAGGCCATCTACGTTTGTACTTTTTTCTTCTAATGTTGCAAAAGATTTTTATTTTATTTTTTAAATTGATTTGGATCTATACAATTTTCTTATCTTCATGAATAAATCAACCTATCTATATTCATTTTTTTCTTAAATAAATTAATCCTAAATTCAAATCTTTCAAGAGAATACCTAAAAGATTCAAGGTTATTTATTTTACACAACCACGAAAATGGGACCGAAATATTAAATTTATAGGTTAGATGCTTTCCTTGAAAGATTAATCATAAAAACTCTATTCTCTTTATATTTTTTTATATCGTTCCTAATAACAAAGATGAAGAATTGGAAGGGAGAAAATCATAACAAGATAAAGATAGTAACTAGTTATAGGAACCAAAAATATCTTACTTATCTTCTCTTTATTTTTTATTTAATTGGCGTATTACATAAATATCCTTGATTCTAGGTAGGGGTGTTACACAAAACCACTTCCATAAATATGTAAAAAGAAAAAGGAAAAAAGAAAAGACTAGTACACTTCCAAAATTTTTCTTGGCAACCTAATAGAAAAACAAGTATATATAAAGCAAAATGGCCTTGATATCCTTGATGAAAAGGCCTCATGTAAGTTCTAGATATGCATATTTAGGGATATTTTCAAAGACTTGTTTCTAAGTTGAAGAACCAAAAACAGTTTTTTAGTATTTTATAAAAATAAGGATATTTAGCAAGTTGTTTTTAAAAACAATTCTTAAAAATAAATAACAAAAACTTTATTTGGATAAGTTGTTTTTAAAAATATTTTTTCTATTTTGATATGGTAAAAATATTGTAAATTTAATTTATATAAAATTAGTTAAATTTTATTCTAAATCTTATTAAAACTGAAAATAGTTTTGTAATTATAAATAAATTAACAAATATATAGTTTTTAGTAAAACATGAATAGTAATATTGTAGTATATGTTTAAAAACATAAGGATATTAACAACTTCGTAAATTTTTTGTTAAAAGTGAATAACAATAATTTTAAAATAATAATTATTAATAATATTTCATTTAAAATGAATAACAAATAAAGTTTAATTTTTTAACATATAAATGAGCCAAGTTTTTTATTAGATGCACATATTTAGTATTCAATTATGAACATAATATTCTAAAATATTTTGATTTAATTTGAAATTAACTAGATTGACTTTTTGAATTCCAAATTATTCTTAAAAATTAGATAACCAAATTATTTAAAAATAAAAATTCATTAAAGAATTTAAATTATTAATTATGTCTTACTTAATTTATAATTTATTTGCATAGTGAGAAAATTAATATATATATATATATATATATATATATATATATAGAGAGAGAGAGAGAGAGAGAGAGAGAGAGAGAGAGAGAGAGAGAGAGTTGTCTGTATAGAGAAATAGTAAAGTCAAGACTCATAATATATCAATTTTAATTTATTAGTTTTTTTAAGTGATTAGATCTATTTGTTGAGTTCCAAATTATTTTTAAAAATTGTTAAACCCAATAATAAATTTAATATAAACCATCACTTGATTTGAAGTTCATTTTTCTATTAAGAGAAATTATAAAAATATAATTATTTGTAGAAAAGAAATAATAGTAATTGTAAACCAATTTTTATCCATAAATTTTTATATTAATGGGTTTATTATTTGAGTTTTAAATTATTTTAAAAAAATTTAGACTCGTTGATGAATCCAATGCAATAAGTTTTGTTTAAATTAGAGTTTATTTGCCTAGGAAACAAAAAAAATCGAAAAATAATAATTCTATATAGAAGAGAAATAAGAGTCGTTCTACACCAATTTTTGTACATCAATTTCTGATATTGATTGGATCACTATGTGAGTTTTAAGTTATTTTTAAAAACTACTAGACTCATTGATGAGTCTAATGTATTAAGTCTTGTTTAATTTGAAATTTATTTGTCTAATAAAATAAAATAGAAAATAATGATTCTATGTAAAATAATAATAATAATAATAATAATAGTCATTTTAAACCAATTTTTATCCATCAATTTCTAAAATTAATTGGATCATTATTTGAGTTTTAAGTTATTTTTAAAAATTATTAAAGTCATTCATGAATCCAACTCAATAGGTCTTGCTTGATTTGAAATTTATTTATCTAATGAAAAAATTAGTAAAAATATGATATATGTAAAGAAGAAGCTAAATATGTCATAAAATAAATTTTGGTCTATAACTTTTTAATATTATTAAGTTTCACGACTTTGTAGTACTAATTATATCGATTTTTGAGTTTTAAATTATTTTAAACAATTAATAAATGTTTTATATAAGCCATCATCATCCTCATGTTTAATCAATTTCACCTATAAAACAATATTTTTATCGTCAATTTGATAATTTCATCTCTTTCAAAATTCTATCAAATAATTTATAAATACAAAACTATTCATTACAAATTGATTTTGTGGATAAATGGGATTTATTGGTGTAAATTAAAATTTTATTGCAAAAAATTTTAAAAACCTATTTTCCATCCATAAATATTGTCTTTAAATATGATTTTCTTGCTATAAATATTAATTTCATAACTAAAAATTATATACAAAAAATTATATATCACAGGTATATAATGTGACTAAATATTCTTTTTTTCATGCATAAACAAATCTTTCCTCATTAAAAATAAAAAATTTCTATGAAAAATGCATCTTTTGTGAAAAACTCCTTTTTCACATTAAAACAAATGTAGTATACGGTTAATTCCCATAGAATTTGAAGAAAAGAAAATAAAGAAAAAAGATAAAACAATAAATAAATAAATAATAGATTTAAAATCAATAAACTCGTTTCACTTATTTAATTCTCACATTAAATAATTTAAAAATATATAAATTTCTTATCCTTTTTTATTATATTTAACTTTTTTGTATTTTTTATAATACAAACAAATATAAAAAAATATTTTTTTATATATATTTTTTCTTTCATTAATATTTTTCAGAACCAACATACCACTACCAATCTATAGACCCCTCTTTTCAAGCCATGTTGAGACTATTCCATTAATATTGGTTTTCATAACTTAAAAAAGAAAAGGGCACCTGAAGACCCGGGGGAGAGGAAGTTTTTTAGTAGGAGGGGGGGACCCCCTTTCTGAGAGAAGGAGAGACCCGCTGCAGCATGGTGGGCGATGCTAGTAGTCAGAGACGCCATGCTGGCTGATGGAGGAATAGTGGAGCTGGTAGTGGCTTCCTGGGGAGAAAAAAAAGATATACGGGGGGGAAGCCAGGCGAAGAAGGAGGAGATTTTTTTTTTTGGCTGGGAAGAGCAGGAGCGTTTTGGGGGGATCGCATTTCTATTAGAGAGAGGGAGGTTCATCTTTCTGCGAAGGGTGTTGCTGAAGGAAGGATAGCATAGGTATAGTTTTATGTTAAATGGATTTCTTTGCTTTCATCTAGTTTCAGTTATGATTTATGGGATCACTAGTTTTTTTATTATATATTTATTCTGATGTCTGCATGTGAGCCTTGTGGATTTTATCATGTTCTTATGGGATTTGAGCTCGTTCGCTTACACATTATGCTTGGTTTTTAGCTTGGTCTTCAATCCACTTTCAGACTTCTATTTTGGTATTCATGTCTTGTTTCTTCTTTGAAGATTTGATTGAGATCTATTTTCAATATATCCCTCCACCTAAGCATATTGGTTCCAGATTTAGCATGTATGGATTTTGTTTCCACTCCAGCACTTCGTGCTCTGTTTTCTCCATCTTCCCCTGTTCTCGTACCTGCTCCTGGGGCGCATCATTTTATTTAATTTTTTTTCTTCATCTCTGCCTATGGGAACAAAGGGTTCTCAAAGGCATATCCTCGGTAGGTGAATGTTTGGAGGTTATCCAAGAGTACAGGTGACCTATCCGCCATGGAATGAGGGTTTTGAGTCTGATTATTGAGTTGGTGCTCTGTTTGGGACTGTTGCCATGAAATACAAGAAAAGTCTCCTTACTCAGATTTTACAGTTGCATCAACGGAATGAGATACTCTTTAAAGATGAAAGGTGTAAATGCAAAACTTGTGGAAACAGTCAACATCAGCCCACAGTCATATCTCCATCCATCCTCATTGATGTTTTCTCATTTCCACATCCGCTTGGCACGCATGGTCCCCCTCCCCTTCTCTCTTTATATCCATGTCTCATACTCCCATGCCCACACCCATTTTTCATCCCTCACATTTCCTCTCACTACACAACGCACACACCCAAAACCACTTGGACTGATCACCATTTATGCCCACATCTCTATCCAGCTTCCTCGTTGTTCACCTATCCTTTGAACCCATCACTTACCACTTTTGCATGGCCATGCATGGCCATGCATGGCTGCATCTTGCTCACTCCATGCTCATGCCCATTTCGTGCCCGTTTCTCCCCATCCATATCCATACCCATGTAAACGAAGCTCCATGCAAATGTCACGAGATACCTAGTCATGATGTTTTTAAGCATGTCACGAGTCTCTTGCTGCCTTTTAGGAGGTGGAATGAGGCTCCGCATGGTGACTTGTGCGTTGCCGAGTGTACATGGGCTGCGGGCTATTGCTTCTACGGAGAAATGGGGCTTTGTTAGTGGCCATCCACTAAGGGCATAAGAAAGTTTAAATAAATGAAAAGTCAACGGTGGCATGGTAGCATGGTGGCAGGGTATTTCTCATAAGTGGCTGGGCACAAGTTTTCTTTTTGAATAAATTAGTGGTTAGTGGCATGGCCCAGTTGTAGTTCCATGGTGGATTTTATTTTTTTATTTTTTTTTCATGTGTCAAAGTTTGGTATCAAATGTCTGATTTTCGTAAATTCTTTTTAAATGATTCTCAAAATTCCGATTTCACGAACAATCCCATTTCTATTCCAATTTTCAAATAATCGTTAAAAATTCCGTTCTCAAATAATTTTTCTGAAATCCCAATTTTCACATTAATATATTTAATTATTATTACTTTATTTATTTATTCTAAAATTCCCTTTTAAACAATTCATTTAAAACTTCCGATTTCCGAATTAAATTTCTATTTCTGAAAATTCCGATATTCACATTAATCTATTTAATTATTATTTTATTTATTTATTCTAAAATTTCCATTCTTAAACAATTCATTAAAATTTCCGACTTCCGATTTAATTTCTAATTCCAAAATTTCAATATTCACATTCATCCATTTAATTATTGTTATCTTACTTATTTATTCTGAAATTCCATTTTAAACAATTCTTGAAAATTCCAATTTCCGAACTTAATTTCCAATTTCCAAAATTCTAATTTTTTTCTAATTTAATTCCCAAAATTCCAACTCTTAAATTTAATTCCCAAGACCCCCGATTTTCAAACAAATTCCAAGAATCCAGTTTTCACTCAAATAGTTTTAATTCCAGTTCGGCTCCTAAATAATCTTCTGATTTTCTTGATTTTACGTAAGCAGTAATGAGTTCTTCATAATTGTAAAACACAGAATTTGTAAGACTAATTCATGAACAATAATTGGGGCTTTGGTGGGGGCCCCATGTTTGATCCTTTTCGATTGTCAATTGTCGTACTTAATGTATTTTGTTTGATTTTCATTTTGCACTCCGATATGCATGAGCTATATTTTGTATTCATTAATTGTGCACTAATCCTGTTTCTCGATAGCGCATTATGGCTCGTGGCTGAGGTACGCATCCACTCCCATTCTAGTCAATCTCTATTGCGTGTTTTGATTCTCATATTGTGCATGATTTAGGTGGGTATCCATTGACTTTCTCGTTGATTACCACGTCAGTTTCATTGTATTAGTAGAGACCCGACTTTAGGGACTTAGAGGGGTGCTATGGTCTTTTACCGTACCTTCCCGATAAGTAACCTGACCCCCAAGCCCGATCCGGTTTTTCGCAGACCGCCTTTTCCAAAACAAGGAGTCACACTTAGGGTTTTTATTTCTTATTTTGTTTACCCTTTAAAAATAAAACAAAAATGAGTGGCGACTCCAAGTCATTATTTTAATAAATAAAATCATTTTTCAAATTAAAATCGAGCTCACCATCGAGTGGGAAACGCATGAGCCAAAATGCAGGGTCCACACAATCACTTATGGGCTTCACTTCACGGGTGTTATAACTTTAAAAAAGTTGAATTACATTTTTGCAAACCAACTTATCCAAGCCACATGAAAGTCAAATCCTGAAGTTAATGCTGATTTTTTTGTTGTTTTGTATTTTCAGGTCTGGTTTTCTTATTATTATTTATATTTAGGAGTCTCAAGGTAAACCAGTATATGAAGAGGTATTTGTGGTGGTATTTTTTTTTTTTATTTCTTTTTCCACATTTTAAAAGTCTTGATTTGTGGAAGTACTATATGCCGCATTGTTTTTCAATTTTGTAGGATTTGTTGATATCTATTCTTAATATATATATATATATATAATTTATTTTAAAAATTGTTATTTTTTAATATAAATCTCCAAGAGCACTTGTCTCTTACATGAAAATTCCAACTATATTTTTAACTTTAAAAAAAATAAATAAATAATTAAATGTATATAGTAATTGTTTTTTAAAACAGTTTTGAAAACAATTTTTTTGAACAATTTTTTAAAATTACTTTTTGATGTTTTATAAATTAAAAATCTGAAATTTAAAATGTTTTTAACTTGTTTTTTTTATTAATATTTTTAAATATATTTTATTGTGGAAAACAGTTGCTAAATAGGCTTAGTTAAGATGATCCATATGGGATAGATATCTCACATGCATGTACATGAGCATGAAGATGTGTGCATGAGAGTTGTAGGTCATTAAATGAATTTTTAAGAACAGGTGAAACTAATAGGAGTCCACAAACTCTCCTGACAAATGCATTTACTTTCTCCTCCACCAAGGTCAGCATCCTCAGCCCTAGTCCTGTCACGGGCAGCTGAGGAGCTGTTATTGATTCACCCTACCCCACTTATCACCTCACTCTCGTCTCTAGTACTTGCCCGTGGAGCTTCAGCAACCCTTGGTCTTTATCCGTCAGTTCTCACCGACTTCTCGTCATGTTCATCAGACTAGAAAAATGAGACCTAATTAATTTTTATTTGGATAAATTACTTATATTGATTTTAGAAGGTGTTTTTTAAATTTTTAATATTTAAAATTTTTTATCTCTCAAGCATTAAAAAAATTTAAAACACTTTATAAAATTACTCTTAAACATACTTTTAATCCTTTTATATAAAAATTCTAATAATTTTCATGACTTCAAATTAACATGAAAAATCTTAATTTGATTAAATGGGTGTAGCTATAAATTTTTTCTTTTCTTTTTTCATTATGAGTATAATATTTTCAAAAGTTTGTCACTTTTTTTTTCGTCTAGACTTTATCTAAAAAGAATCAAATATACAAACCAAGGCTTAATTAATTCTCCATCTTACAATGACACATCTATAATGACAAAGCGAGACACTGGATGGATTCCAACATAACATTGAATGATTATCAGCAGTTTGGTGGATTGATAATCTTCTTTACCTGCACCCTCGAAATAAAATTTAATGGAAAAAAATAAAGTTAAAATATATAAAAAATAATATTTTGTCTCCATTCCAATTATTTATATAATTGTATTTTGAAAATAAATAATATCATGCATAACTGGTTTCATAAAATCTGAAACAAGAGGATTGATCTCCCAAAATTGTTAAATCATGTTCAGAATAAAATAAAATAATGGCATAAATATGATCTTAAAAAAAAAAAAGAAAAAAAAGGGAAAAAAAAAAACTATTTCTTTTAACTTTTTTTTTAAATAATAATAATAATTCCAAGAATTGTTTATGTTATGTTGCATCGCTTTCTATATCATATGGTAAGCCCAAAGAGACGAAATGCACCACAGAGTGGTGTTAAGATAGTATTAAGTATCATTTTATCTAATTTGTTATTCAATTTTTCCATACATTCTCTTAGCAAGAGATCAAATTGAAAATTTCAGGATGTGAAAAATAAAACGCGAAAGAATTATTAGAGAAAGACATTTTTCGTGGTCCGTTATCCATGTACTTTGCCTATATTTGGTTCTCATAAAATTTGAGGGAAAATATAAGGGAAAGAAAATATAAAAAAAAAAATAGAAGGAAAGAAAAAGTGAAAGAAAATAAAAAAAATTGATTAAAAGTTAATAAATTATTTTTATTTTTTACTTTAAACTCATTTTATTTATTTTAACTCATTAATATAAAGATTAAATAATTTTAAAATACATAAGTTTTTTAATTAATTTTAATTATATTTGATTTTCTTTTATATTTTTCATAAGACAACCAAACATGAAAAAATCATTTTCTTTTGCATTTTTTTTTCTTTTCTTAGTATTTTCCGGAACCAAACATAACATAAGTTTTCTGTCATGCACATCTTGGCAGGAGCAAGTTTCTGAATCCCATCACAGCCATACATATGGCCTAACATCTGTAAGGAAGCCATGATGATATGCAAGTGATTTTCATTTTTATTTGTTAGATGTTGATCAATTTGAGGCCCTGAGGTTCAGCAGCTCAAAGCATAGTTCCAACAAATCCTGTTCAATTCCATCGACTGAGTAAAGCTGTGGACTGATCAGCATTTAACTTCATTTACTACGTGCAACTGTCCCCCACCTCCCTTTAGGCCTTTAAAAGGAGACCTGCAACACCCTTCAGGTGCAACAGAGTAAACACTCAAAAAGAAGCATTAGAGCTTGAGTTAGTGAGTGAGAAAAGAGAGAGATGGCAAAGTGGTTTATCATGGCAGTGCTTGCCGTAGCAGTGGTTCACACCACTGCAAGGACTGTGCCTAGTGATGCTGGTCTCGATGACCAAAAGAACATCGTCGGCTTTGGCGGGCTCGGTGGCTTCGGCGGAGTCGGTGGTGTTGCAGGAGTAGGTGGTTCTGGACTGCCATTTGGTGGACTAGGTGGAGTCAGCGGACTTGGCGGAGGAATCGGTAGTGCAGGTGGACTGAGTGGGACAGGAGGGCTCGGCAGCTTGGGTGGCTTGGGTGGCACCGGTGGTCTCGGAACCCTAGGCGGCATAGGCAGTGGAGTGGGCACCGGTGGTGTACTCGGTGGTCCTGGTGGTGGCGCTGGTTCTCTTCCTTTCCCTTGAATTTGTCGTGATCATGGTTCTCATTTTAGGTTTAAGTTTAACTTCTACCAGTAAGGGTTATGGAGTTGAGTGTGTCGTGTGTGTAAGGTGGTTCATGTTTTTAGTTTCTTATTGTTCTTCATGTCTTTGCTTCAGATTCCGTTGTCATGTTCCTTTAGTGGAGATTTAATATAACCTTTTTTTGTTGTGTTTTTTCAATATGCTCTTGAAAGCATGTAATCATGCTTCTATTTCATAATAAAAGAAACTCAAAACTATTTGGGATTAATCCGTAGTAACAAGCACTGGACCCCAAGAGATTGGTCGAGATTCCATTGGTCAAGGAAGAGTCTTCTTGAGCGCCATCTGATTCAGTTCTTTAAGATTTCATTTATTTTCAAAGGTCCACATCTCCATAAGTCAAACTTGAGTTTGGGATGTTGAGGCTCTGCCTGGAAATTAATTGATAATGAATGTGCCTAGCAGTGGCAATGAAGTTATTGACTACGGATCCCATGCACCTTCTAAAGCAATTAAAAAGGATTCAGAACAGGTTGTCCTGCAGAAATTGGTGGTCATAGATAGATATATAATTAAGAGGCAGAGAAGTTATCTTTTGGGTTTATCTTACCCTAAAAAGGGCTTCAGGAACTAAGGATGGATCATATGTCACCTTAGAATCTGCAACATATGCTATTTCATCTTTTCAAACCACAGAATCAATTTTGAAATTATTCTCCAGCTGGGATGAGGTTTTGGGTTTGGATTAGAGTTTTATCTCAACTCCCCTAACTTATTGTGGACTATTTCCAATTGTCCACCTTATTTCCACTTATCAAGAAAAATAGAACTAGAATAAGGACCCCCATTACTGTGAGATTCTGTCATGGAAGTCTAATTAAAGCCTTGAAACTGAAACACAAAGAATCAATAGAGGTGGGGATTGTGAAGGCCAGAGCTTTGTAGTGGCCATGGAGGTATAGATGGAGATGGCAATGGGTAGAGTTAGGGCTTCAAAGCAGGAGTGTGCCAATACAATATTGGAGGTGAAGTTTCTGAATGAGTTACCCTTACTCAAAGTCATTTTTTGATACCATATATACCAAAGAAATTGGCAATTAATTAAAAGTGATTAGATGAACTTATAAGTCTCATCATTTTATTTCTTAACAATAATCTCATTTCTTATCTTAATCCCATATTTTGATACTTAGAAATTAATATCATTTTCTATATAGATAACTTCGTTTAATGATCCAAATTTAATCAGTCTTGAAATTTTTCATATAGATAAATAATGGGAACCGGTTTTAGAAACTAAATATATAGATATCTTCTCCTACCCATCAATATGAACATTAATTGTTAATAAAAAAATATAAAAAATAAAATAAAAAACAATCTCCCCGGATCAAAGACAACTGTCTTTTGAAAAAGATCAACATTAGACACGACCAAGGAAATTAATTTCTTCCCTTTATGTATGTGACTGGTCCACCAATGTTCTTAGAATCAACAAAAATATTGTTCAAACTTGACAAGGACTAGCAGCTCATGAAGTGATTATAAATTGAAAAGTGATAGGTAGAACTTGGTAGGTTAAAGAAGAGAAAACCCACTAACAAAGATAGCTCTTTAGGGTCTCATTGAATGTTGTTGTCAGTTTGACACTATTCCCTTAGTCACACCTCATATGAATCATACGGTAGCTAGCTAGCTTGCAAGAAGGTGGTTGTGGCCCCTCTCAGTCGAAGTAATGAGCCTCACCTACTGGTCATGAATGACCACACTCGGTCATTTTCCTCCAAATAAAAATGGAATGATTGTACGAGGCCCAAAGGCATGCATACATGGGAAATTTTGGGTTATTTTTAAGACCATTTTCAGAGCCATTGTCGAATAAAATTACCTCAAAATGTGAAGAGAACTACTACGTACCTTCAAGCAATATCATATTACCAACCGGGGGGTGGGAGGCGGAGAGGGAAGAAGAGGAAGAAGAATAAAGGATATCAGCAATTAATGATAAGAGATTTTAGAAAATGTTCCTGCGTTTCATTCATGTGCGTGTTTATATAAAAGCTGTCCATTCCTTTGATGATACATGTCTATACAGGAGATATAGTCTATTTATATGGAAGCTCTAGTCTATTTATGGTAAGGCGCCTTTGAATACATGCCTAAATAACTCTTTGAATACATGCCCTAGAAGCTATAATCCCTTTCCAATTGTGCCTTTGAATACAAGCCTAAATAAGTCTTTGAATACATACCTAAATAGCACATCGACTAGTTCAAATTAAATGTAATCAAACTTGAATTATAATAAGATAAAATCCTCTGACTTGAGGATTAGATCAAATCCCCCTCACTTGAGGATTTATAATAAGATAAATTATGGTTGCAAAGAGAATTTCTAATAATTGCTCATTTTTCATTCAAAAATTAAAGATAGAAAATATTAGTCATATCACCATTTTTACAACTATTTTTACTGCCTTCTTATTAGGTGATAGATGGAAAATATTAGTCATATTATTGATTTTAATACTATTTTTACCACCCTTTTATTAGATGATAGGTGATGATGATCAGTTAAATGGTAATAAAATTTTTAAATTAATAATTAGGGATGGTTTTTTTTTTTCATTAAATCCAATTACGATGTAAAGATGATGAGGTGGGTAGCACGATATTTCTTTTCAATTTTTTTATGAATAAAATATCTTATTCAAAACCCTTATTTTTTTTTTTTTTTAGTTTTTCTTTTTTAAAAACTTGTCCTCTCCTCAAACTCTATCCCTCTTTGATTATCTTCACTATTAGCCAATGTTGATAGCGAGGGTTAGCGTCATTGATCAAGGTATCAACATAGATTTAAGATATGTTGATGGCATCCTACTATCACCACAAGCAAATGTCGATGTTTCAAAGTTGTCAATGTAGGTCCAATAGTATATATATGTTAACCCAATTTTGTAACTCAATATAAAATTAATTATGTTGATTGTTGTCAAGGTAATTAAATCTTTATTGATATTTTTTTTTTCAATGTTTTTACCATCAAGAAATTTTTAAGCTAAAATAATATATTATTATTTCAATTTGTTTAGAGAGTTAATTCCATTGCATAGCTATTAAACCCCTTTTTAATTAATAAACAAATTTTATTCTCAATAAATTAATATATAAAATTGAATCTACTCAACCATTCATAAAAATACTTCTCACACCAAATAAATTATTTACATATAATATTACAATTAATGTCTTAAATTAAACTATGATAAATATGTTCAAAGAAAGTATAAGTCAAACAAATTCTCATTAAATTCTTAATAATTTGTTTTGAACATGTCAAAATAGTTGAAATACACATCACTAACAAAACTTTCATTTGATTTTCAATCTATCAAATGAGAAAATCATCAAAGCCCATATAAGAAAACATTGCTTTCCATGCACAAAAAAGAATCAGCTCCAAATTTTGCACCATCACCAAGATTCACTTCAAAAATCACATAAAATCCTATAGTTCAGTAATGCAAATTAAGCTCTCAAGATCAAATACTAATTGTGAACAATTGTCTTGACACTATGAACTAGTGCTTCTCTATCATAAGCTAAGAATTTAATATACCTCTTTTTTTTTTTACTATTTTAGGAAAACCAATATATGTTTCATCATAGACAATACTACCTGCCATTATTCTAATAATACTAAACCCAAGGTTATGCAATAAAATAAAATATCTAAAGATACTTTTTTGAATTTTATATATGCTAGAAACTAATACTTGTAGACCCTCAATTTTGTCCTCCTAGCACATGTCCTTTTAGGTATTTGTTCGGTACTTTATAGCAATTCCCCGATGGTCCATTACTACTCGTATAACCTATCTTTTTTAAGCCACCTTAGGGACTTTGGTTAAGGGATTTATCTAACTTCATTATGACACTTGGTAACCCTAATTTAGACTTAGGTCCATTTATGTACACTTGGCTCATTAGGCACCCTAAGCCTATTTAGATACACTTGGCTCATTAGGCACCTTAGGCCTACTTAGGTACACTTGGCTCATTAGGCACCACCTTAGGCCCACTTAGGCACATTGGGCCCATTTCAAGGCACTTGGTCCACTTAGCTCACTTAGGCCCACCTAAGCCCATTTTGGCACATCTTACATGTCTCATGTGGCTTGCATGACTTGCATGGCTCATTTTTGTAAAATCACATGACTTGACTTTATATTATTATATTTTTGTTTATTTTATTTATTATCTTGTCTAGTTCCTCCTTTATTTTATTTTCTTATTATTTTGTCACTTTTTCGTAATACTTGTATTGACTTATCTATTTTAATTTAATAATTTTGTTTAAATGTTTTATTTTTATTTTATTACTATTACTATTATTATTATTATTATTATTATTATTATTATTATTATTATTATTATTATTATTACTTTTACTCATATTATTATTATTATTATTATTATTATTATTATTATTATTATTATTATTATTGTTTTATTTTATCTATTAACTTTGAAATTTTGTAGGAAAAGTATGGAAGGTGTGCACGGTCACATTGAGATTGATATTTGGAAGATGGGATTTTCTTGGATGCATGGTGGGATGAATACCATATTGAGATTGGAAGATACGTTTTGGAAGAGTTTAAGGAAAGGTGGCTCTAGGAGATAAGGAAACAATTGAAGACTGACACGGCTTGGAGAAAGAGATTGCAGTTTGAGGTTTTTCTTTAGAAAGGGAGGCAATTAAAAAAGAAAAGAAAAGAAAAAAAGACTACCAATTTGGTTTTGGAAGAATTATAAGGTTGTGCGTTTAATGGAGAAAGTGATAGGGTTCTTTAGAGGAAAGTGAGATTTTTCCTTAGAAGAAAATAAAAATCAACACCTTTTTTTTTTTTTTTTTTGGAAGCTTCAGACCACACTTGGAAAGGTTTTTCAGCACATTTTTAAGGGATATGGTTCGACATGTATTTGGATGGGAATGAGGGTTGTGTCCAAGTATGGAAAAGAAAAAAATTTGGGCGTGATGAGGAGGGGATTAAAGATGAGATGATTTAGAAGAGAGTGGGGGATTTTGATGTTTTTGGCAGAGTGAGCACGCAAAGAATTTTGGCAGAGAAGAAATTTTTTTTGAAAGAGAACATGCGCAGAACTTAGGGGGAGCAACAAGACTCTTTGGACAGCATATTCAAATGCACACAAGAGACACGTATTCAGGAGGGGTATCAGCGACATGAGGTAGGTAAGTTCCCGTTTTTAATCTCGATTTAATTTAGTTTAATTTTATTTTTTAACTTGAATGTGTTAATGGTTTTAATTCATTAGTTTAAATAATCTTGTGAGATAAAGTTTAAATTTTTCATTCCGGATTAGTTTAGTTTTAGTTTATGTTTTAGTTTGAATGTGTTTGTGATTTTAATTCATTAGTTTAAATAATTTTGTGAGATAAAGTTTAAATTTTTAATTCCGAATTAGTTTAGTTTTAGTTTATGTTTTAGTTTGAATGTGTTTGTTATTTTAATTCATTAGTTTAAATAATCTTGTGAGATAAAGTTTATATTTTTAATTCCAGATTAGTTTAGTTTTAGTTTGAATGTGTTTGTGATTTTAATTTATTAGTTTAAATAATCTTGTGAGATAAAGTTTATGTTTTTAATTCCAAATTAGTTTAGTTTTAGTTTAAGTTTTAGTTTGAATGTGTTTGTGATTTTAATTTATTAGTTTGAATAATCTTGTGAGATAAAGTTTATATTTTTAATTCCGGATTAGTTTAGTTTTAATTTATGTTTTAGTTTAAATGTGTTAGTAATTTTAATTCATTAGTTTAAATAATCTTATGAGATAATGATTATATTTTTAATTCTGGATTAGTTTAATTTTTTTTATGTTGTAGTTTGAATGTGTTTGTGATTTTAATTCATTAGTTTAAATAATCTTATGAGATAAAGTTTATATTTTTAATTTCGGATTAGTTTAGTTTTAGTTTATGTTTTAGTTTAAATGTATTAGTGATTTTAATTCATTAGTTTAAATAATTTTGTGAGATAAAGTTTATATTTTTAATTCCGGATTAGTTTGGTTTTAATTTATGTTTTAGTTTGAATGTGTTTATTACTAAAACTAAACTAATTAAGAATTAAAAAGATAAACTTTATCTCATAGGATTATTTAAACTAATGAATTAAAATCACAAACACATTCAAACTACAACATAAAATAAATTAAACTAATCCAGAATTAAAAATATAATCATTATGTCACAAGATTATTTAAATTAATGAATTAAAATCACTAACACATTCAAACTAAAACATAAATTAAAACTAAACTAATCTGGAATTAAAAATATAAATTTTATCTCACAAGATTATTTAAACTAATGAATTAAAATCACAAACACATTCAAACTAAAACTAAACTAATCTGGAATTAAAAATATAAACTTTATCTCACAAGATTATTTAAACTAATGAATTAAAATCATTAACACATTCAAACTAAAACATAAACTAAAACTAAACTAATCTAGAATTAAAAATATAAACTTTATCTCATAAGATTATTTAAACTAATGAATTAAAATCACAAACACATTCAAACTACAACATAAAATAAATTAAACTAATCTAGAATTAAAAATATAATCATTATCTCACAAGATTATTTAAATTAATGAATTAAAATCATTAACACATTCAAACTAAAACATAAATTAAAACTAAACTAATCTGAATTAAAAATATAAATTTTATCTCACAAGATTATTTAAACTAATGAATTAAAATCACAAACACGTTCAAACTAAAACTAAATTAATCCGGAATTAAAAATATAAACTTTATCTCACAAGATTATTTAAACTAATGAATTAAAATCATTAACACATTCAAACTAAAATATAAACTAAAACTAAACTAATCCAAAATTAAAAATATAAATTTTATCTCACAAGATTATTTAAACTAATGAATTAAAATTACAAACACATTCAAACTAAAACTAAACTAATTCGGAATTAAAAATATAAACTTTATCTCACAAGATTATTTAAACTAATGAATTAAAATCATTAATACATTCAAACTAAAACATAAACTAAAACTAAACTAATCCAAAATTAAAAATCTAAACTTTATCTCACAAGATTATTTAAACTAATAAATTAAAATTACAAACACATTCAAACTAAAACTAAACTAATTCGAAATTAAAAATATAAACTTTATCTCACAAGATTATTTAAACTAATGAATTAAAATCACAAATACATTCAAACTAAAACATAAACTAAAACTAAACTAATCCAGAATTAAAAATATAAACTTTATCTCACAAAATTATTTAAACTAATGAATTAAAATCACTAACACATTCAAACTAAAACATAAACTAAAACTAAACTAAACTAGAATTAAAAATATAGACTTTATCACACAATACTATTTAAACTAATGAATTAAAAACACAAACACATTCAAACTAAAACTAAACTAATCTGGAATTCAAAATATAAACTTTATATCGCAAGATTATTTAAACTAATGAATTAAAGTCACTAACACATTCAAATTAAAAAATTAAATTTAAACTAAATTAAATCGAGATTAAAAACGGGAACTTACTTACCTCGTGTTGCTGATATCCCTCCCAAATATGTGGCTCTTATGTGCAGCCGAATCCGCTGTCCAAAGAGTCCTGCTGCTCCCCCTAAGTTCTACGCGTGTTCTCTCTCAAAAAAAATTTCTCCACATGTTCTCTCTGCATGTTCTCTCTGCCAAAAAAAAATCAAAATCCCCCACTTCTATTCTGAATCATTTCATCTTTAATCCCCTTCTCATCACGCCCATAATTTTTTATTTTCCATACCTCGACACAACCCTCATTCCCATCCAGATACATGTCGAACCATATCCCCCAAAAATGTGTTCAAAAACCTTTCCAAATGTGGTCTCAAGCTTCCAAAAAAAAAAAAAAAAGGTGCTGACTTTTATTTTCTTCTAAGGAAAAATCTCACTTTCCTCTAAAGAACCTCTCACTTTCTCCATTAAACGCACAACCTTATAATTCCTCCAAAACCAAATTGGTAGTCTTTTTTTTTTTTTTTCTTTTCTTTTTTAACTGTCTCACTTTCTAAAGAAAAACCTCAAACTCAAATCTCCTTCTCCAAGCCATGTCAGTCTTCATTTGTTTCCTTATCTCCTAGAGCCACCTTTCCTTAAACTCTCTCAAAACGTATGTTCCAATCTCAATATGGTATCCATCCCACCATGCATCCAAGGAAATCCCATCTTCCGAATATCAATCTCAATGTGACCATGCACACCTTCCATACTTTTCCTACAAAATTTCAAAGTTAATAGATAAAATAAAATAATAATCATAATAATGATAAATATGAGTAAAAGTAGTAGTAGTAGTAGTAGTAGTAGTAGTAATAATAATAATAATAATAATAGTAGTAGTAGTAGTAGTAGTAGTAGTAGTAGTAATAGTAATAAAATAAAAGTAAAGCATTTAAACAAAATTATTAAATTAAAATAGATAAGTCAGTACAAGTATTATGGAAAAATGACAAAATAATAAGAAAATAAAATAAATGAGGAAATAGGCAAGATAATAAATAAAATAAACAAAAATATAATAATAGAAAGTCAAGTCATGTGATTTTACAAAAATGAGTCATGCAAGCCACGTGAGACATGCAAGATGTGCCAAAATGGGCCCAAGTGAGCCTAGGTGGGCCTAAGTGAGCCTAAGTGGGCCAAGTGCATCTAAATGGGCCCAGTGTGCCTAAGTGGGCCTAAATTGGTGCCTAATGGGCCTAGTGTACCTAAGTGGGCCTAAGGTGCCTAATGAGTCAAGTGTATCTAAATGGGCCTAGGGTGCCTAATGGGTCAAGTGTACCTAAATGAGCCTAAATCTAAATTAGGACTGCCAAGTGTCACAGTGAAGTTAGATAAATCTCTCAACCAAAGTCCCTAAGGTGGCTTAGAAAAGATAGGCTACATGAGTAGTAATGGGCCACAATGGAATTACTATAAAGTACCGAACAAATATCTAAAAAGACACGTGCTAGAAGGACAAAATTGAGGGTCTACAGTACTATATTAAGAAAACAAAACAGAGAAAAAAAATATTAATACATGCTTTTAGCTAGATAGTGTAAAGATTGAGTGCTATTTTGATAGAAAGGTCACAAAGATATGATATTACCTTACTAATAGGATTTGATTCTATCCATGTATTCTAACCAATACTAGAATACTAACTAAATATCATAATGCATTAATGTCTCAAAAACACTACAATAAATATACCTATAATTCGAAGTTGTATACCTTTCAAGTAACCAAAAAATTTACTACCAACCTATTTTAAAATTTTAATTCACATCATTCAAAATAAAAGGTTTTTCAAATATTATAATCACCATATTTTTTCATATATACATATATTATCTAGATATTATAATTTCATGGATACATGCAACCCACTCGCTTCTTATTTTATTTAGTTCATCATTTGTATAGGTTTTTCATCTTTCAAATTGATAAAATAAAACAAAGATATGTCAAATTAATAAAATACACTATATAAGTTTTGTAACTATGTCATTTATTCAAAAATTAAATTATATATATCTTTAATGCGAGCAGCCTTACATTTGCAATTATCTTTTTCCATATATCGCATAATAAAATAACCACATTCAACACCTTCTTCTTGTTATGGGCACTATAGGTATAGGTATATCTTAGTAAGCAAAAGGTTAAAATTAACATTTTGAAAAATGGGTAGCTTAAGAAACCTATAAGAACGTCACATATGCATTTCTCCAAATAGGTTCTCTTCTTGATGCTTTCTTTATCATATTCTCAAAGCCCTACAATTTGGAATAATGAAAAGAAGTATAAATAAGAAATTTAACAATAACAAAACACAAAAGAAAAACACCTCATGTACTACTTTGTTTTTTTCTTTTTCTTTTTTTTTTTTTTACATGAATGAATTCAAAACATTTCTTTTTTTACATGAATGAATTCAAAACATATACCATAAAGGAAGACACTTCTAAAAAAATATGGTTTGGGCACATTTCTTCATTTGATAATATAGGAATAGAGAGAGTACTTACATATTCACACCGTCATTAATATCACTACAAGGCTTATTAGATAATGGATCTAGGTAGTAACATGTCATTGTTGTAGGGTGAAGTACTACCAAAACCCAATAAAATCCATCACATAATAATAACAACAATAATAATAATAAATTTAAGTTAGACAATTCAAATTGTATGTAACTTTTGCTACATGATATTCTTGAAAGCTTATTATGCATTATATGGAATGAATACATTCTACTCTCTTCTTATGGTGTAGTTAATCAACAATAGTCCTTGATCTTTTAATTATTTGTAGAGATATCAATCCAACCTTAAAGACTTTGTATAATTAAGAAATAGAAAATGATCCCTATACCATTTCTAACCAATTTTTTTATACAAGGTCATTTTCATATAAAGTAGTCATTTTGCAAATTTTACTCATTTTATTTTCATGTAGAAAATTCATTTATATATATATATATATATATATAATGTAAGAAATTGAATTTATGATATCAACATTTATTTTTTATTAATTTCATTTCAGTGATAGAGTTTAAAGAAATTGATTTTATTTTTTTTGTTAATTTTATTTTAGTGATAGAGTCTTCATAGTTTGAATATTTCTTGAATATTTTATTTTGTAAAATTATTAATATGAATTCTATTGTTATATTACATTAAAAATAAATGTATTAAGTTGTTAATGTAATATGGGATTATGAGTATTATTTAAGGTATAGGAATTGAGAAAAAAAAATATATAGCAAGAAAAGTACAATTTATTGAGTACATCCTAAAAGAAAAATAATGCAGAAAAATAAAAAAAAATACATATATACATATTTTAAATAAAAAGAAAGATAACAAAAGGAAATAACTCTTGCAAATAACCGAAATAACTTTATTTTTATTGATATTTAGCTATATTTCTTTCAATGTAAAATTTTTTAATTAAAAAAATGAATAAATTGAATTAAAAAAAAAAGATAAAAATATATAGATAATCACATTATAATAGATTGTGTGTAGAACCAACATTTTTTTTATTTATCATTTTAATATATTTCTATAGTTTTAATTTTTATATTATTATAGTTTACTATTGATAGAATTGTTAACTTTAAACATAAATCAATATTTTCTTTCATTTTTTTTTTTTTTCGTTTTGGTTACATATTTATTTTATCATTTTAATATCATTACTTTTTATATATTATTATTAAGAAAATGATGAATTTTGAATAAAAAATCAATATCTTTTATCATTCTAATTAATCATTTAGTTTGATTTTTATTTTTCTATTTTCTTATAATTGTATATATAATTATTATTAATCCTAATTTTTGGTTTTATTTGGTAGTTGACAAAGTTTTTATTAAATGTATTTATTAATAATTTATTTTAATAATAGGTTTTACTATTATCAAGGAGGATTTTTTTTTTTTTACTTAATCCTTTCCACAAAATGTTATAAAATTCAAAATGATTAAATCCTATTTAAGAGAGTACCTCTTTAGTATATTAAAATAACTCAAAATTGTATATGTTGTTTAATAGTAAATTTATGTACTGCTACTTCAATAAAATCATCATCTTTATCAAATATATCACTTTCATTTTTAATTAGTTATTAAATTTTTTTTTTTTAAATCCATAACAACAACCAAAAGAAGTCATCTAGAGAATAAAATTTTCACATATCTCGATTGTAGTCATAAGAATTGGATCGTTAATCATATTCCAATTGTCTTCCAACAAGAACATGAAATAAAAAAACTTTGTTGATGGTCTTTTAAATTTAATTACCAGAAAAATTATAGTATTAATCTTCCAACATGAACATAAAATAAAAAAATAAAAAAATAATCTGCCAATGATCTTTCCCTTGAAAAAGAACTTTCAAAATTACTCCGAACCTATAAAAAAAATGTCTCAAAATTATTCTAAACTTATCTACAAAATCAACGAACATCTAGATTTTCTTTAATTTTTCTTCAATTTTCTATTACTTTTCTAAAAATTCTTTTTGAATAACTTTTCTTTCATGAGACCTTTAAACTCCAACTAGATTATAGGTAATGTCTTAATACAATATATATATATATATATATATATATATAAACTTTCCTTTTCACATCATAAATAGGCTTTGGATCTCCAACCTAGGTAACCTAAAAATAAACCTTAAAACTTTTTTAAGTGTAATAATAAAATAAAAACAAATAAAAAAGAAAGAAATATTATGGTACGAGAATTGTAGAAATTATAAAACAGTTACAAAACAGAGTATATATATATATATATATACTCTCAGTGGAAAAATCTTCCCCATGTAATTCATAATATTATGACATTTGGTATTCTAACTATCTAACGTTTCTAATGAAAATTCATCATCTTCTTATCTTTTTCATTATAAAATTAATAAAAAAATTAAATAAAAATAAAAAATATTAAAATTACAAACAAAAATTAAATATATATATATAAAATAAAATAATGATTTTCCATTGAAAATTCATTACTATTGTAATTAGTTGGGTGGTAACAATACCACTCTTAAGCTTAGAGTTGGTCCAACTACGCCACTCTTAAGCATAGAGTTGGTCCAACAATGCCATTCTTAAGCATAATATGCACTCTCAAGTCTCCCATAGATAGAACCTTAAACTTCGAATGGGTCAATCTTAAGCTTGAAATCAATCGCCTAAATGATGGTAATGGAATGTATTTTTATCTTAAGCATAGACTTAGTCTTCTATCACGAATATATTTTAATCTTTTATTTATTTATTTTTAGGTTACCAATTGAAATCTTTAATTTAAAACATCTATAAAACTCATATTACCATTCACCGAATATATTTTAATCTTTTATTTATTTATTTTTAGGTTACCAATTGAAATCATTAATTTAAAACATCTATAAAACTCATATTACCATTTGATAAAAATAATATTTTAAAATATATAAAAATAAGAATACCTAAACATAAAAAACAATTAACGATTAATATTAATCTTAAAACAATGAAGCTAAGAATAAAAAATAAAAATAAAAATAAAAATTGAGTTAAGCCTTAAAAATTATTCCAAATAAAATTAAGATAACAAAATCATATAAAAAAAAGTTTAAACTAAGTATTAAGTACAAAATTAAGATAATAAATTTATAAAAAAAAATATTAAAAAAAAAGTGAAGATCTAACAAGGAAAAAAGGTATAGAGAAGTAAGGATGGGATGGAACACCCCTATCATGTTCCCATCCCAAAACATATAATTATTTTCCATCCCCATCCCAAACCCGGAATAGGGTGAGGCGGGCAGGGCGGGATATGAGCTCCCATTCCCATTTTCAAAAAACTATTAAAATCTCATCCTCACTCCATCCTAACCCCGATATGTGTTTTCGGGGCAGGGCGAGGTGAGGTCGGGGCGTCTAGGCTGGGCTGCTTTATAAGAAAATGATGTCTAGAGAAGTACTGCTCAAATTCTAACAATCCTATTAAATTAATCTTTCACATATTAATTATAATACATACTCTGGATAGCTCCAAATTTATAATATACCAAAAAAAAAATACTAAATAGTATGAACAATTGCAAATTGATAATAACAATTTTCAAAAATAAGGAATAAAAAATCTGCAAGCAGCTCAATTATAAAGCAAGATACAATTTGTAGGACCATGCTTGCTGTAGACCCTGGCTATACATTAATTTCATTGAACATGCCTCCAAGACCAGATCCTTTGGATGTTCCCTGCACCATAACCCAAGGCATTATCATTCAATCCCAGTAGCCAAAAACAAGATGTTCCCTTATGGATTTCAAGTTCAAACAAGAAGAAACAAGAAAAACTAGTTTGAGATTCATACAAACCTTCCAGGAAAAATCTAAGGCCATATAGTTTCATATCATCTCTGTCAAAGTAGCAATGCCATAAGTAGCAAGAGCTCTCTTTATGGTTATTGCTAGTGCATCTACATCAGCTGGGTTAATCCTATCACACTAAAAATATACCATGGACATGATTCATTATTTATGAGCATGATTCCTTATTTCTAAGGAAAAGTAGAAAAATGAAGTGAACTAGACACAATAAACTTACTTCAGAATTCACTAGTGACTATAACGATGTCGATGATGTCCTTGTTGTCTGTGAATACCCAAAACATGAACTAGCTAGCAAACCAAGGGCTTAAGAAAGGGCATTTTATCTTTTATAGCTAGAAACAAGCACATCCAACTAGGAATGACAACGGGGCGGGTTTGGGACAGGTCACTCCCATTCCATTCCCGCACCCGATTATACAGTTACTTCCCATCCTCAGCACAAACCCGTGTCGAGGCAAGTTGATTGGTTCCCATCCCAGTTAACAGAAGAAGTAATAACCCCATCCTCGCCCCATCCTGAATGTCCATTAGCCCTAACCCTAACTGGCAAATCTCATACCCAAAATACACTTTCCTTTCACTGATTATGATAATATACCAAATATGAAAAAATAATATCAAAATTGAAATTAACACCACAACATTCAATAATTTTAAGCCGATAGTTAGCTTAAATGATTCAAAATTAATACAAAAAAAAAAAAAAAACCATCTGAACCATTTTCAAGAGAACAGAATGAAAACTGAACCAAACGAGAAAATGGGTCGATATTAGCCATGGATGTGATTCCTTCTTCAAGCCAATCTGTGAACCAAGACTTCACCAAATCCATTACTTCGAAGGCTTTCGCGTTCCTTTTGTGTGTGTGCTCTCAGACAAAGACTGCAAGATGCTCTAAATGATTGTGTTGCATATATTTAGGGCAAGGAGATCGAAGTCTGTGACTAGCTTCATGTCGCGAAAGAGGGGTTTTGGGCTCTGAGGCTAAACCAATAACAAGATGGAATTGATTTCAGAGTATTTTAGTTGGTGTGAAGGAGGAAGAAAAAGTAGTATTGATCCTGGAGATAGGGTTTCAAGCAGTGCATCAAAGGAAGAAGAAAAAGAAGCGGACGTCGAGAAGAAGAAGAAGCGGCTGTCGGAATTAGGGCTGGAAAGAATGAAAGACCATTGTATCAGAGAAAGAAGAAGAATGAGGAGCGGCCGTCAGAATTAGGGCAAATGGGGAAGAATGAAGTATATATATATGGGGAGTTTTTTGACATTTTAGTAGTTGTTGAAGGGTAATTTTGTAAATGTATATTCGGGGCGGGGCGGGTTGGAACAAAATCCATACACGTCCCAAACCCGATTCGGGTTTTTAAAATATTCTCATACCCGATCTATTCCCATTTATTATATTTTATACCCGTCCCAATAGGGGCGGGGCGGGGCGGGTTACCCGATTAGCCCAGAAAATTGCCATCCCTACATCTAACATGTTAAAAGGTAGGGGAAATAATTATGCAAATGGTTAAAAGTAGGGAATGAAAACAGGGGAAATGGGATGGCATAGAATTTTTTGAAGAGTTTTATATACCCATTAGCCTGCAATAGTTTTGAATTATAGAAATGACCATAGAGTTTACTTTGCAAATATTAATAAGTAGACCATGTACCAAATCCTAATAAGAATCATTACATTATGTCATTTGAAAACCGACTCTATCCTATTGGAGGTCATCAAGTTGAAAAATCTGGTGTAAGCAATTATTTAGTGATACTACAAAACTTCATTGGTCGATCATATACATTGAGTTTTTCTTACCTGAACTCAACTTGTGCAGGATTTTGAATATTGTATTGGCACCTCTCTCAAATGTGGCATATATCTAATCCACTTCACATTAAAAGAAATAGAACTGGTTTGATATTTTTATAGAGTCTTTTGCAATAAAAATGATAAGTTGAGAAACATTAATCTTCATCTTTGGCTTAGGAATAGGTTCAACACATCAATAATTGCTCTTGTTTGGTTATTGAGAAAATCTCAAATCCTAGCAAGAAAATGCTCACTATTATCTAGAAAAACATCAACAATAAGCCTTGTTTGATTTTAAAGAAATGTGAAAATGGAAAAAGACAAAAACAAAAATTCTCCAATCCTAGCAAGCTATAAGTCACAAAACCATGATAAACATGAGTCAAACAAAAATACATTGAGAAACAATTTCAGTGTTCATGAACAAACGTGGTCACTCACTACCAACTTTTGAAACTACCACAATTCAAAAAATATCAAGAAAATCATGTATTTGTTTGAAAAAAACCCATCTAAAATAGAAAAAAAAAAAAAAACAAAAACATAACAATTATGTGATTAGCTCAATGAAACAACTTTCAACTGAACCACATTTTTTATTTTAGAAACCCAAAAAAAAAATGTAAAAGAAGAAAAGAAAGCACTTACAAGATCAATTGTCTCGTTCTTGGTTTCTTCTAAGCTAATAGCTTTGTTACTAGCCATCTTCTTTTCTTTCTCAGCTCAAGCAAAAACAAAAACATCAACATTGCAATCTAACATCACAATAGGGACAGTATCATATAATATCCAACATTGCAATCCAACATTTTTACCGGTGTCCAATTCCACATCTTTGGCTTCACAAGCCTATCATACTTGCAGAATTGAAATACTTATAAATTTGGAAAAACAAAGAAAAGTTCATGAAACTTGTATAATATGGAATGTTTGATAACACTTACCCATCCTTAAAATCAAAAGAGCCCTTGAATTTATCTAGCATATTAAGGAATGTGAAATCAAAAAAGACAAATTTGCCTTGGTAGACAATGTTATGGATGCAAAAAGCTAGCTAGCATAGTTTACTAAGCAAAATACAAGCACCAAATATGTATGTTTTTTATCATGCAACTAGGTGGAACAAAGTTAAGCAAAAACTCTCACAATAGGTAGTTATCATTTGCACAAATTCTATTTTGGCAATTCCAACCTAACTAAGCTCATACACCATTAAATTATCATTTTATTGTTTCTTACTACCCAATCCCATTCTCTTGTGGCTACCCATTATCCATGTAAAGCCTTTAGGCTCATTACCACAATTTCAATTAAATAAACACCTATCCTATCATAATTTTTTTCACAACCCCTATGTTATTTTGTCCTTTCTATTATCATTGTAATATCTGTGGCCTAAACAAAACAACAAAGATTGAACTAGACCAAAACAATGTTGATGTGCAGATTATAAGCATGAAAAATGAAGGAAGGCATCTTAGTGTACATTTGCTTAACAACACCATTTTAGAGTAGTGCCAAATCCCATAATTCTTTATTATGGTTGGGTTCTTCTAAAAAATTTGCAATGACATGCAGTAAACCAACAAAGAACATATCATAGTATACTTCTCAAAATCTCATGACATGATATGCATTTACATAATCATCCCAATAAAGTATACAAAAAGTAAGAAAAAAACAAGTATCCATAAAACCTAAGTATTATTCAATGACACTTAAAATGTCTCAATGCATCCATAGTGAAACTTGACATTTGTTTACTTCTCATTTGAGAAAGTAAAAAATCACCATTGGTGAAACAATTACCAATTTGCAGGGTATAGGATTAGAGTGAATAAAACTAACCAACAGTAGAAACAACCAAAGATAAGTGTGAGGAAATATCATGGTACTTCTTGGAGCCAAACCAATGCCAAATTCCATGGTACCTGATGCATAAACAATGCTAAATTAAGGCTATATTCTTATAATGAATTCAGTTTAAAAAGATTGAATACATTCTTATTATTGCATTCTTCAAGAAATATCTTACTACTTTTTAAATGTAGACTTTTGTAAGTAAAAACAACATCTGCAACCATTGCACTTATGAAACCAGTCCAATTAATATTGGCAGTGATTAACAATTCAACATATAGGACATCCTAAAATACAACATGCAAAATTAAAAGATATCCATAAACTTAACAACATTGAAAAAAAAAATACAAAGATAATGTTAATGTCACAAAATATGTCTCTAACATCATCTCAAGTAAAAAACCTAAAGCACGAGTGAATCATCATCTTCATCTATAATTGTGAGTGGGAGTTGTGAGTCATGAATCGGAGAATCACCTAATAAAAAAATACACCCAAAAAAATATGTCACTTTATTAAATATTTTAATATAAAATCATTCATAAAATTGATAATTCTATAAATTGGTTACCTTCCATTTCCTTCCATAACCAACTTTGAACACACATTCAGGCCTCCAAAGTATCTAGATGAAGTCTACTACAATGTTTTGATACCATCCTACCATTGGTGCTAAACATTGACTCTGATGCAACTGTAGATATCTAAATATCATGGATATCTTGAACAATCATTTGCAAAGTTGGAGACTTTATACCATTTGTCTTCCACCAACTTAAAACATCAAAATTTGAAGTCCTTAGCAAAATAGACTCCTCTAAGTAATAATCTAACTCCAACTTCGTATAACTTTCTCCAATGGTACTATGAACAAATAAGTCAAATTTTGAAAGAAGATCTTGTTCATCATAGTTAAACTCTGAAAGAGTTGAACTTGATGAAGTACCATAGGATGAAGTTTCTTGCTCCAACTTAGACTTTGAATGGTAATCAAAAAGTAACTCATAACACATTCCAAAAAATTTTTCTATCTCATTTGAAGCTTTAGGCACATACATTATTGGGAAGTAAAACTCTAAATTCTTCATCTTGTATTGGGTCAAATATATTTGCTATTACCATCATAATATAACACCTATTGTAATACTTGTCAAACTTTTGCAACATACTTGATGTCATTGTTCTCGCAATATCATTTGAGTAGATCAACCAATCATACAATGCTTCTTTGATCTCACACACTTTGATGAAGAAGGTATTTACAATAGGATAATTTCGCCTTGAGAACAACTCTGTTATGTTGTAAAACAATTTCAATCTTCCACATATTTCTTTTGCTATGTTCCATTTTTCCTCTGATGGCACAAACATGTAGTGTTTTTCAAATGTGGGAACACATCTTTATATGTTATAGTTATTGATAGCATCAAGTGTGTAGAATTCCATCTTGTTTTACAATCAAGAGTTAAATTCTTATTACATGGAATATGCAATTGGCAAGTTGCATCTTCAAACTTTTCCACTCTTGATGGTGTTTTCAACCAATATTCAAGACTCTCACAAATTTTTTTCACTTTCTACTCCATGATATCCAAACATTCCTTCATAATTAAGTTCAAGACATGTGTCACACATCGCATGTGAAAATTTTTTCCATTCAGTAAAAGTGAACTGCTAAAAGACAATTTCCACAAGGATATCAATCATTATGTCATTTCTTGAGCTATTATCTACAGTAATTGTAGATACTTTTCTATCCATATTCCAATCCAACAAAGAATCCATTGACACATCTGCAAAAAACTTCTTTTGTCTATGGAGAAGGCACATAAACAAACCTACATTATATATATATATATATATATATATATATATATATAATATATATATATATATATACTATATACAACATATCATTAATGTAAGTGATATCATTAAAGGATCAAATAAAAAAAACGCTTAGGAAGTTAAAAAAAAAAAAAACATAACTAACCTTACAATATGATGTTGCAATAACAAGGACTCATCAATGTAATGCACGGTGATATCCATGTAGCCTTTCTTTTAATTTGATATCCTCATATCAGTTGTGATTGCAATTCTGCTTTCAAATTTCTCCAAGTAGCTAATCATTTTCCCTTTCTCAACCTCTTAAATTTTCATTATGTCACCCTTAATTGTACTACAGAAAACCATCTTAAACAAAGGTTGGAGACTAGTAGCAAAATCCTTAAACCCCACATGGTCAACAATTGAAAGCGGGTACTCACGAATATAATTGCACGTGCAAGCTTTTCTCTTAAAATATCTTGATCAAAGGTAAAACCACCATTTTGAACTTTTCCATGACCTTTTCTATCTACTGTTGATAATTGTTGCCTAATATCAATATTTCTTTGTTTCATGCACCTATCTATTTGTACATGTAGATGTTTTGTCTCATTCTTACTATCAGCCTTGAGCTTTCCTTTACAATGCTTACAAATAGCATAATCTTTTTTTTATCTTCTATGACTTTATCAAAATCATTCCAAATAACCAAAGTCAGTTTTCTTCTTGTAGATCCCAATGTTCCATCAGTAGTTGAAGTATTATCTGTAATTGGATTTGAACCCGCACTTGGTATGGAAAAGTTTCCCCTTCTTTTGATGTCATTTTTCTTAATATGAAATAAAGCCTATAATTAAAACATTCAAACCAATGAGAGGATTCTATTTACATTCAAACCAACCTAAGTAAACCCTATATAAATAATCCTCTGTTACCACATAAATAAAACATAAAAATAGAAGAAAAATCTATGATTTTAACTTTCAATTCATTTATCCTTTCCCCACACTTTCTCAGAAACTAAATAGAACATAGAGAAAAAAAAAATTGATTATGAATTATGGAGCCATTAAATTCTAAATAGCATTGAAATGAAATCTATATGAAATGGAAATTTTGAAAATAAATATGAAAATAAAAATTATTTGAAAAATGATTACGGATCTCAAACTAGGGTTAGAGCAAAGAAATTTTTTTTACCATTGATGGGTTGATAAAGGGGAGATAAAACTCATAAAATCATTCATTGTTTTCATGTTTGTGAAGTCACTAAATCAAATGGGTTGGCTTTAACAATAAAAAATTACATGGAGATTTCAAGCAAGAACAACAAAAAAGAATTCGAGCAAATAAAACCTAGAAATTTAGGGGGGGGGGGGGGGGTGTTTACCTGAAAAAGAGGAATTCAAACAAAACCAAAGCCTTTAGTCCTCATATTTTGGTACTCTTGATGAGTTTCGGCTTCATTTTCTTCGTCTTTCAAGAAAGTAGAAAATGAAGCTAGAGAGGTCACATTCTCCACAAGCTATGAGCTTTATCTCCTTTCTCCTCTAACGGCTCAAAATCTGAGATAGAAATTTTTTGAGTTAGGAAAATCAGTCCAAGAGCCAAGTGTTTGAGAATAGTGAGAAAGAGAAATTTATGCATTGAGTAGGAATAACCCTAAAGATGAGACGGAAAGCAAATATTTATAGGTGAAGTTTTTTGGTATTTTGTAAGTTGTATAGGGTAAACTTGTAATTTTACATCCAAGGCGGGGCGAGGCAGGGCAAATTATTACAAAACCCGACCCCGCCCCAAATCTAATCTAGGTTTGAAAAAATAAGCTTAAACCCATCTCATCTCCAATTATTATGTTCATATACCTATCTATGATCCTGCAATTTCACATGCATTCTCACTCGATAGTAAGACTCACTTTTTGTTTATGAAAACTAATTTTTTTTAATAATGGAGTCCCCACTTATTTTTGTTTTATTTTTTTAAAAGGGCAAACAAAATAAGAAAGAAAAACCCTGAATATAACTCATGAAAAAAAAGACAAGTTTGTGAAAATCAAATTAGGTCCAGAAATCAAGTTACTTATTGGGAAGGTACAACGAAAAACCATAGCACCCTATCTAAGCCCTAAAATGTAGGTCTCTACTAACTAAGTTGAGATAATTGTGAGGATTAACTGATTCATTCATGGATACAATGAACTAAATAGACACATCAACACAATTCATCAATTTAATAAAGAAAGACATACTTGATTTACATTCCAAGCGCTTCTAGAAAACACAAAAGTTAAATAACAAGTGATAGCATCACATTGCATTCTAAACAGTCACATAATCTATAACAAGTCGAATTTAATATCATGAAATCTCAACACAACAAGCAAACACTAATAGACAATGTTCAATCACAAGCTTTAATTTAAATAAATGGTGAAGAAAAGGTTTACGTACCTGGTTTAGTGTCTTAAAGTGCTTTCATAGAAATGAAATTAATTCAAAAATAATAATAATGAGTTCAAAAAGGAATCAAAAACTAAACTTATATATAATCAATGTCAAATTTATTCACAAGTGGGTTTCTTTACAGAAAAAATCAGCAAATGATCAAAACAGGGGATTCTACAAAATAAATCTAAAACAAATATCTAGAAGTTAAGTTTTATCATGAAAATTTTTAAAGAATATTTCCTATATGTCTAATTCATCATCCAAGTGATCAAATTAATTAACTAGCTCTCATTTAATACTAGATTTCATAATGATATTAATAGGTCCAAAACATATCATCTTTTTAAGGTATTCAACAATTGATTTTTTTTTTTATTAACTTAGAGATGTCCCAAAATCATACAAAAAATCATACAACTAGATTGATGTCTACTTTAAAATAAAAATAATCACAGGGCAATACCACATTCATAATATATTTAAAAATAAATAAACATCTCCCAGTTCTAGAAAAGTGCCTATGCAGTGGGTGTAAGAAGAAAAAAATCATATCTCTCATTTTAGAAATTGTTTATTAATATTTTGTGTGTCAAAATTTAAATTTGGGAAGTCCAAATTAAGATAAAAATAAATTAAACATGTTTTTTAGTAATTTAATTTTGAAAAACAAGACTGAATATAAAAAATAGAGTGAAAACTGAACCTTCTAAAATATCGATTTATATCTTCTAATTGAAAAATTATTTTTGACTAAAATAAAATTCTAAAATTAATTTCAAAGAGTCTTAAATATCATGGAATAATTATAAAAATTTTAAAGAGTTTCTAAATAGTTGGATTCTAATTTACAAGTTCAAAAGAACAATAAGCTATCAATAGTGTAAAATAGAAATCCATATTTTGGAAAATTTTGTAAGTAGGGATCTATCAAATCCCATGTTAATTTCCATGAATTTGCTCATAAACGATCCATTGATTGGAGCTATGAATTTTAATTCATGTGTATTCAAAACCAAAATTCATTTTCAAACCGTTTTAAAAGTTGCATACCGAATAAAATAGGTATCATTGTATTTTTTGAAAAATTGAAGTTTCATACTTAAATGGACTACGGTGAATTTTAAATATAGGTTCAAGGATTGATTTTTTTTATGAAAGAGACATAAAAACAATTTTCTAAAAATATTAATTCATATAGATTTTTAAACTTGGATCACCAAAAAAATTATAAGTGTGCATGTGTGAATTACTTAAAAAAATGAATTAAGATAAATCAAGCTTTCATGAATTAAAACCAAAAGAATTTATTCAAAGCCAACTATCATGTGATTATCCAATGGCTTAGATGAAAAGGAATTTTGAAGAGAAATTAATTCAATCTAAATCACAATTTATCAAGCAGTCAACATTTAACTATACAACTTCCTAGGTGTCAATTCTAACACTCAAATGTGGCCCAATTTGTCCACACCCAACCTAAACTAACATGAATTCAAAAAATTATAAATTGAGAAGAGACCTAAATAAAGAAGAAAATGTAAAGTATAAATTTAATGATAAAAAAATAACTTACTTGCATCAAATTAAAGTGCAAACCAAATATAAAATATTCATTTCATCGTTACATGAACAAAACGCTAATTTTTTCAATAACTTTCATATTATTAATTCAAGTTTCATATGACACTAATAGTAAGATCATTGGAATTTTCTATTTAATGTAAGCATGTCCACTAACCATATTAGTATGTTTTCATGGTTGGTTTGTACAATCCTCAAATCTACTATTCATTTTTTATTTATTTAACACATGCATGTCATTAAGGTTTTGTTCCCATGTTTTACTTTTTCATTCAATAGATCACATTCCATTACTTTTAGCATGCATTTTCATTAAAAAAGAAAAAATCAATCTCTCTATTCTATTGTCCGTTGAATTCCAATATGCACACATAAGAAATTCACTCACGTTATCGCATTTTCTATTGGATTTCCAACACCCATTTCCATGAAAAAAAAAAAGAAAAATCAATCTCTACATCTCATTTCCCATTTCATTCCAACATGCATTTCCATATAAAAAAATTCAATCAATTTATTTCATTTCTATTGAATTTCAACCTGTCTTTTTCATAAAATGAAAAGATAAAAAATAAAAAATAAAATCAATCATTGCATTTTAATTTTCATTGAATTTCAACATCCATACACAACCACATCAAATTTCTATCCACTTTAAAAAAATTAAAAAAATAAAAAGATGAAAAAAAAAACACACAAACTGTTATCATGATCACAATCGACCACATTAATTTAATCCATATTTATCTCATTAAAGAAAATTTCCAATCAAGGACCACTAACGATGGTTCTCCAAAACTGAGTATATGCATGATCCACTTCATTGATTTTTAATTCTTACATTTGAAACTTAAGTCTTTAAAGAATCAAACATGATTGCATGCTACAAGACATTCACATGTTAATTTCAAACTAAAAAAAAAAAAAAAAAAAATTAAGGATAACTAACCTGTATGCCGATCATAGATATGGAAAAAAACTGACACATATAATCTAGATGGTATAGGAGCTGGTATGATGAATATCAATTTGTGATGGCCCCTTCTGATCAATGGTGATGAAGCGTACTAAAACTTTGAAGGTCTTATACTACCGATTTGGAGATGAATATCAACATGTAACAAAGATCTATTATCCGATCTTTATTCAAATTCAAATATTTCTTTGTATATAGCAGAGTAGTTGAGTCTTCCTTAAGACTAGGACTTCCTCATGTATCTAGGAGTGATCTTGTTATTCCTCTGTGTATATGTACTTTATTTCGGTTAATGAAAATCAATGGAAAATCATAATTGATTCTCATTTCGACATGGTATCAGAGCCCATATCGATTCCTCCCCATTAATTTTTTTTTTCTTCTCTTCTTTCCTCTATCAAACACCACAATGACAACACCACACTCCACCAACATTATCTCTGCCGCTAGTCCTCCAAACACTGAAATTCCTCTTATCACCATCAACATATCGGCTCAAGCACCACTCAAACTCACCTCCACAAATTACCTATCTTGGAAGCTGCAATTTGAAACTCTATTCATTGGATATGACCTCATTAGGTATATCGATGGATCCAAACCATGTCCTCCCACCACCATCACAACAAACAACACTGCCACAACCAATCCTTCTCACAAACTCTGGATTCGTCAAGATCAACTGCTGCTAAATGCCTTAATTGGCTCTCTTTCTCCTACTATCATTCCCTTCATTGCCCAAGCCAAGACTGCCAAAGAAGCATGGACCATCCTTTCCAATACCTATGCCAAACCCTCATGGCGTTTTTTTCTCTTTTCGAATGGTAAATATTTCTCAAAACATGGAGTGTGAATCAAACCCATGTTTGAATTGAAATTGAGATACTGATGCAAGTTCTTCCCTTCTGAATCAGATAGATAGGGTGTTTTGAGTGAGTTATTTCAGCTTCACGCTTTCTTTCCTTTGAATCCAAAAAAAATCAAGTAGAGCCTTAAGTTCAATTATTTTATTTGCCGCATTTCGCTCAAAGGGTTGAAAGGAGATAGTGCATCAAGTTGTTTGCAAGGGCCAACTTGATCCTCTTTCCTAGGGAGGTCGCATCAAACAAGTCAAAACCAAACTTAAGAATCCAACAAAAGGCAGCCAGAATGTAACCAAGTATCTTCATTCTGTCAAAGCTTGTGTTGATGAACTAGCCATCCTAGGTGCACCACTGGATCCTAAAGACCTCACCGACAAGATCCTCGATGGCCTAGGCGACGACTACAAGGAACTGGTCCGTGCGGTACAAGCTTGTGACATTTCCATCACATTTGATGAGCTCCACGAGAAGCTACTCTCCTTGGAAGCCTTTGCATCTGCAATCACAAGTTCAGAAACTTCACTACCAATTAATGCCAATCCAACAAACAAAACAAACCACCAATGGCACCCAAACAAACCAAATAATTGGCATACCCCTTCTCCCTCACATGCACCTATTGGCAACCAGAATTGGTGTCCACCAGCACCCAATAATGGTCGTCCACCAATGAACTCAGATCAACGCTTCCAAAATTGCAGCAACCGTCCTCCATCTAGACCTTATCAAGGCTTCTGTCAGATTTGTGGCATCCAAGGACATACAACCAAGAGTTAACTTTGCTGCCAACAACACATCACCAAACCCGACCTAGTTACTCGACAGTGGCACCTCTCATCATGTCACAGCTGATCTAAACAATCTGTCTCTTCACTCACCTTACAACGGAATAGATGATGTTATGATCGGGGATGGTACAGGTCTCTCCATCACACACACGGGATCCACTACTCTCTCCTCTCCACAATCAACTTTCACTTTATCTGATGTTCTTTGTGTCCCAACCATGAAAAAAAACTTAATTTCCATTTCTCAGTTTTGCATCACTAACAATGCATCAATTGAATTCTTACCATCTTCTTTTTTGTGAAGGATCTTCGCTCGGGGGCAACTCTATTCCAGGGCAGTACTAAGGATGGAGTGTATGAATGGACGACTCCCAAAAACCCGATTCTAGCATTCTCTACAGCCAAAACAACATCTATCAACAGGCATCATCGTTTAGGACATCCAGCTCTTCCAATCTTACAACATATTCTCTCTAATTCTTGTTTAGAATCATCTTCCTCTATGCCAAAAGATTTCTCATGTACTGCATGCCTCTACAATAAAAGTCACAAATTATCTTTTTCTACTTCATCACTTGTGTCTACACACCCTCTTCAAATTATCTTTTCTGATGTTTGGACCTCTCCCATTATGTCTTCTACTGGTTTTAAATATTATGTCGTATTTGTTGATCACTTTTCAAAATATATTTGGTTTTATCCCCTCAAACGAAAATCAGATATTCATGAAGTGTTTAAACGATATAAAACCATTGTTGAAAATTGCTTCAACCACAAAATCGTCACTTTATATTCTGACAATGGGGGAGAATATCTTAGCCTCAAAGATTACCTTTCTACCACTGGTATATCTCATCTAACTAGTCCACCTCATACACCCGAACACAATGGCTACTCTAAAAGAAGACAACATCACATTGTCGAAACTGACCTCACCTTACTCTCCCATGCCTCCTTACCTTTCACCTTTTGGCCTCATGCATTCAGTACTGCTGTATACTTAATTAATAGAATGTCCACCCCTACTCTCAACCTCTCCACTCCCTTTGAATTAATTTTCAAAACAAAACCAAACTATGCTAAACTCAAAATCTTCGGATGCTTATGTTATCCATGGCTTCGTCCTTATTCATCCCACAAACTAGCCCCCAAGTCCACAGCCTGTGTCTTTCTTGGTTACTCTTTGTCCCAAAGTGCTTATCTCTGTTTTGAACCAACCACCTCTAAAACATATGTCTCTTGTCATGTCCAATTTGTTGAATCCATATTTCCTTACACCACACTCAACATTCAGCAACCACGTCTTACCACTACTACAGTTTCTGATTGGATTCCACCAGTTATCACCTCCTCCAGCACAACTGCCTTCTTACACTCCAGAAGTACAAGCTCCGGACTTGGCCCCTGTTGCAAATCACATCTCAAACACGTTTCCACCACCCCATCAACCAGGACCTACACCGTAACTAGAAGCTGCCTCACAACAAGTCTCTACACCAGCTCCTTGCCATTCCATGACTACCCGCGGTAAAAACCATATCACCATACCTATCCACACACACCTAGCCTATTCCCCCGATTCTGAACCCACATCTATTGTTCAAGCCCTCAAAGACTCAAACTGGCGCAAAGTTATGTCCGAAGAGTATGATGCCCTTGTTCGCAATGGGACTTGGGAACTTGTTACTCCAACCGACATCACCAACCTTGTAGGCTGTAAGTAGGTGTTTCGCATTAAAAGAAACTCTGACGGTTCTATTGATAGGTTTAAAGCTCGCCAAGTAGCCAAAGGCTTTCATCAAAGACCAGTTGTGGACTATCTTGAAACATTCAATCCAGTAATCAAGCCAACTACTGTGAGACTTGTGCTCAGTATTGCCATAAGCAATGGCTGGTCCCTTCTCCAATTAGATGTAAACAATGCCTTTCTCCAAGGTACTCTATCAGAAACAGTATATATGGCACAACCTCTTAGCTTCATTGACGCTGATAAACCCACCCATGTATGCAAGCTTCACAAAGCCATTTATGGTCTCAAATAGGCTCCTCGGGCCTGGTATCATGAATTGCGCCAATTTCTTGTAGATTCTGGGTTCAAGAACTCTCACTCTGACACTTCTCTGTTTATTCTACATGTTGGAACCAACCTCCTCTATCTGCTGGTATACGTTGACAACATTATAATCACTGGGAATAGTAACGATCTTGTATCTCAAGTCGTTGAGTGTCTAGCTCAGCATTTTTCTCTCAAAGATCTGGGCCCTCTATCATATTTTCTTGGTGTAGAAGTTGTTCCTCATCGCCATGGCCTCCTACTCTCACAAATGAGATATATAAAGGATATGCTAACTAGAACTAATATGCAAACTGCCAAACTAGTTCATACACCTTTACCAACCAGCTCGTCCTCCATCAAGTTATCATCTGGATCACCTTTCTCTGACCCCACGGAATACAGAACTATAGTGGGTAGCCTTCAATACTTGTCTCTCACTCGTCCGGACATTTCATTTGCTGTTAACAAAATGTCTCAGTTTATGCATCAACCAACAGATGAACATTAGACTCTGGTTAAATGAATTTTGTGTTACCTCAGTGGCACCGTAAATGATGGCCTTCTTCTTCATCGCACCTCATCGCTATCCCTTCATGCTTTCTCTGACTTGATTCATGCCTTCTCTGATGCTGACTGGGCAGGTAACAAGGATGACTATTATTCAACTGGTGCTTACCTTGTTTACCTAGGCAACAATCTTATTTCCTGGAGCTCTAAAAAGCAAAAAATTGTGGCTCATTCTTCTATCGAGGCATAATATCTCTCACTTGCTGCTACTGCTGTTGAACTCTACTGAGTTTGCTCTTTGCTCTCTAAACTTTGCATCAATCTGGTCAGCCGCCAGTTGTCTATTGCGACAATGTCGGTGCAACATAGTTAAATTCAAATCCGATCTTCCATTCTCGAATGAAGCATGTGGCAGTTGATTATCACTTCCTCCATGATCAAGTTCAATTTGGTGCTCTTCGCGTGGCTCATGTTTCATCTGCAGACCAACTTGCTGATCTTCTAACCAAACCTTTGCCTCATTCTCAATTCCAGAAATTACGAGTCAAGATTGGCCTCTTTCCACGTGGCCTATCTTGAGGGGGCATATCAGCATGTAACAAAGATCTGTTATCCGATCTTTATTCAAATTCAAATATTTCTTTGTATATAGCAGAGTAGTTGAGTCTTCCTTAAGAATAGGACTTCCTCTTGTATTTAATATTTCTTTGTATATAGCAGAGTAGTTGAGTCTTCTTTAAGACTAAGACTTCCTCTTGTATCTAGGAGTGATCTTGTTATTCCTCTATGTATATGTACTTTATTTTGGTTAATGAAAATCAGTGGAAAAATCATAATTGATTCTCATCTCGACAATGAAGACGATGTGATGAGATTATAGAGAAGTCCAAAATAACCAATGATACTTGATTACTACTCAAAAAGTACTATTTCATAACTTATAAATAACTCTTTTAAATACTTTTGAGTAGTAGTTATCACCTTTTAACCCAATTAACATATTAAGGACCCTTGCAATCAATTCTAATAAAAATGTGTTAAGTTTTGGCGTTTTGATAGCTTTTTGATCACCAAAGCAATCCGAGATAGATGAGAGATTCTTTGGAATCCATGGCAAAAGATGTCCGGCCAGAGCGTCCGGACAGGATGGCGGCGGAACAATGATCCGGACAACATATCCAGACAGGATATGCTATCGTCCGGGCATGAGGTTCACGAGCATTGTGTGCTTCAACCTGAGGAAGTCAGGATAGGAGAGCGCGCCACATGTCCTCTTGGAGAAATCCGAATGGAGTTTATCCAGATAGCCTTGCGCACTCCGTGTCATCCAGGAGAGGGGTCCCTACACCTTGCACATGCAGACGGTCCCCATTTGCGCAGCATAGCTCAGTCCACCAGGGGAAGAATTTCGTGCGCCAACATTTTACATCCGGATATCTCATAGCCGGATAGGAGAGGAGGACGTTTCAACTTCTCCGGTCAGACATATCTGGATCTACTGGTAGCACCTACCCGGTCAGACATGCACAGCTGGTGTTCTCCTGAAGCTTCCTGATATTTCCGACCGACATTTGAGATATTTTGGGATATTTTGCTTTAGATATTTGTTGTCTAAATCCCAAAGTCTCCTTGTAATCCACCTATCATAGGATTCCTTAGTCTTTAAGCAAGGAAAAGGGTGAATAACCTCATATATATAGTTTGTAATTTTCTTTAAAAGATATCGATAATCTATTATGTAATCAGTGGAAGGAAGAAATATATTTTAGAGAGCACTTGCTCTGTTTTTCCTTCATATATATTGTTTTCTCGTTAGTTTTCTTTCTAGCCAAACAAGCTCTGAGGAAGTTTCCTCAGAGAATGAGTGGCTAGACTTTTAGTTCCTTGGAGTTAAGGTAGCCGGGAAAGGTTCCAAGTGCATGAATTAGTAGCTTTGTGGTTTCAACCATTAATGAAGAGAAAGTGTGATCCTTTAATGATTTCTATGTTTTTAGTTAACTTAAAACACCTTCAAGTCACTTGAGCCAACACTTGGTAAGGCACGTGATCTCCGTCCATGGAGATGCACTTGTTTATCTCTTGCGAGCTTTTGGGAAGTGACTTGGAGGTAGGATTTTCTAGAATTGCCAACACTTGGTAAGCTTTTGGACTCCAAGGAGACATCCATTAGTTATCTCTTGCGAGCTTGAGAAGGGAAGTCCAAAGTTAAAGATCACCTTGAATGGCAAATGCTAGGTGAGAGGCACGAGCCATTGCAAGTTGCATCAGTGAGAGGGAATTAGAGCTGAATCCATTTAAAGGATACCTCTGTACAGCACCGGTTAGAGAATTGACTATATGTTAATTCTCTAATGCGAGGAAATGAACCAAATGACCGGAGCTCTGTTTTTGCATGAGGAACCTCCCCTGTGAACCTAAACCTCCAAGGAATGTTTTTCTTCATAAGTAATTTCCATTACTTTCTTTTTGGTTAGTTTAAGACCAAACCTTTTCACTCAACATCTTTATGTTTTCTTTTAAAGCTAACCTTGAAATGAAAAAGCACCAATTTACTTTGAATTGGTATCAGTTGTGAGTTGAAAACCCTTCCCAGTGAACGATCCTAGAGCCACTATGCTATATTAGCTGTCTTGCTACCTAATCATGGTGATATAGGTTATAAATTTTGTTGATTACTCTCTCAATCAAAGAGCACCAGCTGGATATGAATCCGCTGAGACACCAATTGGGATCACGAATCAAATGGCGCCGTTGCCGGGGAAGGTGCCAACTTCATATTGACATTATTTCAGGGTACTTGTGGTTTTCATCACAAGTTTGGTGAATTTTCTTCTTTTTACTAACTCTTTAAATTTTTTCTTTTACTTGTTTATATTCTAGCATAGTTTTAATTTAGTTTTAGTTAATTGAACTCTTTTTGGTAGCTTTGTTTTTGTTTTCCTTTGTTTTTGTTTTTTTTTAGTAACAGTTGATACTAGTTGTGTATGCCAAAGTGGATACGAGATTGTGGAGGAAGGCTTGTTAAACTTGAAACACCTCATAACAAGGAGTTGGAAGTAATCTTGAACATCATGGAAACTACACCTGAGGATCAGCATAGTCACCATGATCATCAGGACAATCCCAATGAATTCAGATCGATGAGGGACCGTATGCATCCATCTCGTATGAGTGCACCATCATGTATAGTGCCCCATACAGAGCAGCTAGTGATCAGACCCCATATTGTGCCACTTCTGCCAACTTTCCATGGAATGGAAAGTGAGAATCCTTATGCCCATATTAAGGAATTTGAAGATGTTTGTAATACATTCCGAGAGGGAGAAGCTTCTATCGACCTAATGAGGCTTAAATTATTTTCTTTTACTTTAAAGGATAAGGCCAAGATCTGGCTTAATTCTTTAAGGCCAAGGAGTATCCGTTCTTGGACTGATTTACAAACTGAATTCCTCAAGAAATTTTTTCCTACTCACAGAACAAATAGCTTGAAAAGGCAAATTTCAAACTTCTCAGCTAAAGAGAATGAGAAATTCTATGAGTGTTGGGAAAGATACATAGAAGCCATTAATGTTTGTCCTCACCATGGCTTTGATACATGGTTGTTGGTGAGTTATTTCTATGATGGGATGTCTTCCTCAATGAAGCAACTCCTCGAAACAATGTGTGGAGGGGATTTCATGAGTAAGAATCCTGAGGAAGCTATGGATTTCTTGAGTTATGTAGCTGAAGTCTCAAGGGGATGGGATGAACCGAACAAAGGAGAAGTGGGAAAGATGAAGTCTCAACCAAATGCTCTTCATGCTAAGGCGGATGTACACCTTGAATGAAGATGTGGAAATGAAAGCAAAATTTGCAGCTATGACAAGAAGATTGGAGGAGCTAGAACTGAAAAAGATGAATGAAGTGCAGGTTGTTGCTGAAACACTAGTGCAAGTAAAGCCATGTTCGATTTGTCAATCTTATGAACGCTTGGTGGAGGAGTGCCCTACAATTCCAGTTGCTAGAGAAATGTTTGGAGAACAAGCAAATGTCATTGGACAATTCAAGCCCAATAGCAATGCTTCATATGGTGATACTTACAACTCAAGTTGGAAGAATCATCCAAAATTTTCATAGAAGCCAAGAGCACCTCAGTACCAACAGCCAGCTCAATCATCTCAACCATCTCAAACAGCTTCAAGTTTGGAACAAGCAATAGTGAATCTCAGCAAGGTTGTGGGAGATTTTGTGGGAGAACAGAAATCCATCAATGCTCAGCTCAATCAAAGAATTGACAGTATAGAGAATACTGTGAACAAAAGGATTGATGGGCTGCAAAATGACTTATCTCAGAAGATAGACAATCTCCAATACTCAATCTCAAGGCTCACTAATTTGAACACAGTGCAGGAGAAGGGTAGATTTCCTTCTCAACCTCACCAAAACCCCAAAGGTATCCATGAAGTGGAAACTCATGAGGGAGAATCTTCATAGGTGAGAGATGTTAAAGCCTTGATCACTCTAAGGAGTGGTAAAAAGGTTGAGTCACAAACACCCAAGCCATATGTTGAAGAGAAAGAAGAAGAAGAGACAAAGAAGAGAGAGGAAATGAAAGGAAAGAAGAAAGATATCAGTGAAGAGAAAAAGGACCATGATTCAACAATGAATGCAAATCCGGAGAAAGAGCTTATTAAGGAAGAATTGATGAAGAAACGCACATCTCCACCTTTTCCTCAAGCTTTGCAGGGGAAAAGGGGGATAAAAAATGCATCAGAAATCCTTGAAGTATTGAGCCAAGTGAAGGTCAACATTCCATTGCTGGATATGATTAAGCAAGTTCCATCATATGCAAAGTTCCTAAAGGACCTATGTACTATCAAAAGAGGGTTGAATGTGAATAAGAAAGCCTTCTTGACTGAACAAGTAAGTGCCGTTATACAATCCAAATCTCCTTTGAAGTACAAAGATCCAGGATGTCCTACCATTTCAGTTATGATTGGAGGAAAGGTAGTGGAAAAAGCTTTTCTAGATTTGGGAGCAAGTGTGAATTTGCTACCATACTCTATTTATAAGCAATTGGGACTTGGTGAATTAAAGCCAACATCAATCACCCTATCTTTAGCTGATAGGTCAGTGAAAATTCCAAGGGGGATAATTGAGGATGTTCTAGTTCAAGTTGATAATTTCTACTATCCAGTAGATTTTGTTGTTCTTGATATTGATCCTTTAGTTAAGGAAGCTAGTTTTGTTCCTATCATCCTTGGAAGGTCATTCCTTGCTACTTCAAATGCAATTATAAATTGTAGGAATGGACTGATGCAACTCACTTTTGGCAACATGACACTTGAGCTTAATATCTTTCATATGTCAAAGAAGCTGACTACTTCGGAAGAAGAAGAAGGTCTAGAAAAGGTATGCATTCTTGATACTCTAGTGGAGGAGCATTGTGATCAGAATATGCAAGACAAGTTGAATGAAAGTCTTGAGGATCTTGATAAAGGGTTGTCTGAACCCGCTGATGTGCTTGCTACTCTACAAGGCTGGAGGAGGAAAGAAGAGATCCTACCTCTACTCAATAAAGAGGAGAGACAAGATGATGCAAAAGAAGAATTCCCGAAGCTCAACTTGAAACCTCTGCCCATGGAGTTAAAATATACATACCTGGAAGAAAATAACCAATGTCCTGTTGTTATATCTTCATCTCTTACCAGTCATCAGGAAAATTCTCTACTTGAAGTTCTTAAGAGACGCAAGAAAGCAATAGGATGGCAAATATCTGACTTGAAAGGAATCAGTCCTTTGGTTTGTACACATCACATATATATGGAGAAAGAAGCTAAACCAATTCGTCAACCTCAAAGAAGATTGAATCCTCATCTACAAGAAGTGGTGCGAAGTGAGGTACTGAAGCTACTCCAAGCGGGTATTATTTATCCCATATCTGACAGCCCTTGGGTGAGTCCTACTCAAGTGGTACCAAAGAAGTCAGGTATTACTGTGGTTCAGAATGAAAAATGAGAAGAAATTGCTACACGCCTCATTTCAGGCTGGAAGGTGTGTATTGATTATAGGAAATTGAATGCTATGACAAGGAAATATCATTTTCCACTCCCATTTATTGATCAGGTGATGGAAAGTGTCTCTGGCCATCCTTTCTATTGTTTCTTGGACGGGTACTCAGGGTATTTCCAAATTGAAATTGATGTTGAAGATCAAGAGAAGACAACTTTCACATGTCCATTTGGAACATACGCTTATAGAAGAATGTTGTTTGGTTTATGCAATGCACCTGCAACATTCCAAAGATGTATGCTTAGTATCTTCAGTGATATGGTGGAGCGAGTTATGGAGGTTTTCATGGATGATATCACCGTATATGGAGGTACATTTGAAGAATGCTTAGTAAATTTGGAAGCGGTTCTTAAAAGATGCATTGAAAAAGACTTGGTGCTCAACTGGGAGAAATGTCATTTTATGGTACATCAAGGAATTGTCCTTGGCCATATCATCTCCGAGAAAGGCATTGAAGTTGATAAAGCAAAGGTGGAACTTATTGCCAAATTGCCATCCCCAACCACTGTAAAAGGAGTAAGGCAATTCCTTGGCCATGTAGGGTTCTACAGAAGGTTTATACAAGATTTCTCTAAGCTGTCAAGGCCTCTTTGTGAACTTTTAGCCAAGGATGCTAAGTTTGTTGGGATGAGAGATGTCAAAAGAGTTTTGATCAGTTGAAGCACTTTTTGACAACCACTCCTATAGTAAGGGCTCCTAACTGGCAATTACCCTTTGAAGTAATGTGTGATGCCAGTGACTTTGCTATAGGAGCTGTACTTGGCCAAAGAGAAGATGGGAAGCCCTATGTGATCTACTATGCAAGCAAAACATTGAACGAGGCTCAAAGAAACTACACAACTACAGAGAAAGAATTGTTAGCTGTGATGTTTGCCTTAGACAAGTTTTGTGCTTATTTGGTGGGGTCTTTCATCATTGTTTTCACCGACCATTCAACCTTGAAGTATTTATTGACGAAGCAAGATGAAAAAGCAAGGTTGATTAGATGGATTCTTTTGTTGCAAGAATTTGATTTCCAAATCAAAGACAAGAAAAGGGTGGAGAACGTGGTAGTTGACCATCTTTCAAGGTTTGCTATAGCACATAATTCCCATGTATTACCTATTAATGATGACTTTCCTGAGGAATCACTTATGTTGCTAGAGAAAGCTCCTTGGTATGCTCATATTGCTAACTATTTGGTTACTGGTGAAATTCCAAGTGAGTGGAAAGCGCAAGACAGGAAGCACTTCTTTGCAAAGATTCATGCTTATTATTGGGAAGAGCCCTTCCTTTTCAAGTATTGTGCAGATCAGATCATCAGGAAGTGTGTCCCTGAAAAAGAGCAATAAGGGATCCTCAGCCATTGCCATGAGAATGCCTGTGGAGGCCACTTTGCCTCTCAGAAAACAACCATGAAGGTTTTGCAATCAGGGTTTACTTGGCCATCGCTTTTTAAAGATTCCCACATCATGTGTAGGAGTTGTGATAGATGCCAAAGACTCGGGAAGCTTACAAGAAGAAACCAAATGCCCATGAACCCCATCCTTATAGTTGATCTTTTTTATGTTTGGGGTATTGACTTCATGGGACCTTTCCCAATGTCTTTTGCTAACTCCTATATATTGGTGGGGGTGGACTATGTTTCCAAATGGGTGGAGGCAATCCCTTGTAAACATAATGATCACAGGGTGGTTCTCAAATTTCTTAAAGAGAACATCTTCTCAAGATTTGGGGTGCCCAAGGCCATAATCAGTGATGGAGGTACTCATTTTTGCAACAAACCTTCTGAAGCCTTATTAGCCAAGTATGGAGTGAAGCATAAGGCAGCTACACCTTATCATCCTCAAACTTCCGAGCAAGTAGAGCTGGTCAATAGGGAAATAAAGAACATACTGATAAAAGTGGTGAGTACAAGCAGAAAAGATTGGTCTATTAAGCTACATGATTCGTTATGGGTATATAGAACAACTTATAAGACTATTCTTGGCATGTCTCCCTATCGTCTTGTCTATGGCAAAGCATGCCACCTCCCTGTGGAAGTAGAATATAAAGCTGGTGGGCAATCAAGAAGTTGAACATGGACTTGATCAGAGCTTGGGCAAAGAGATGTTTAGACCTTAATGAGATGGAGGAATTAAGAAATGATGCTTACATCAATTCCAAAGTTGCGAAACAGAGGATGAAGAAGTGGCATAATCAACTAATCTCCAACAAAGAATTGAGGAGATGACAAAGAGTCCTACTCTATGACTCAAGGCTCCACATCTTTCCAGGGAAGCTCAAGTCAAGGTGGATAGGTCCTTTCATTATTCACCAAGTACATCTCAATGGAGTGGTGGAATTACTGAATTCCAATGGCATAGACACCTTCAAAGTCAATGGTCATTGCCTCAAGCCATTCATTGAGTCGTTCCAGCCAGAAAATGAGGAAATCAACCTCCTTGAACCACAAAAATCCTAATCAGAGAAGGGTTAGATGGACTTGGTTTCACCAAAGTCCATAATTTTGTTAAATATGTTAATTTTTAAGTTTTGTAAATTATTTGATTGTAATTTTGGTCTTTAAATTATGTAAATTGTAACTAACTTAATATTTTTGAAATGATTAAAATCAGCAGGAGCAGATTCTTGCCACTCAGGCCAGCACATTGCCATCCTAAGGCAGATTCACCATCAGTTGGCAGTACATCAGCTCCTGAGCATGCCATTCCCGCCTCATCAGAAGCCTCCTTCAGGAGAGACAGCTGAGCAATTATTTCCACAGCACCACTCCGTGTCACTAAGGAGGTACCACTTCCTCCCTATTTTTCAATCGCTTTTGTCACATTGAGGACAATGTTCAGCTTGGTTGGGGGGAGAGTTGAGGAAGGAAGTTTTTGTTATTAAATGCTAAGTTGTTTTGGTAATTTAGTTGCTTTTTGCTTAATTTTGTTATTCTAGTCTCCATGGTTATTAAGGAAAAATTTTCAAAATGAAATGGGAGAAATTGAATTTTTGTTTTTTCACTTGACTTAGATTTTGTATTATGCTTACTAAAGTTGATGAATTGTTGAAACTTCTATTGAATTCAACCTTAGTTCTTCCACTTTAAGCTATTCACACACTGTGCACAATAGATTCCGATTATAAGATGAAGAACTATTTCCCTCTTGACTTAGGAAAATTTTAGACTTGGTACCTTTGACCTCAATTAATAGTGTTGGGACACCTTATAGAAGGTCAATGAGCCTTTGAAAAAAAAAAAAAAGTTTACTTGCCTTGAAACCCGAGCAAGATCCGAGGGGTATATGGTGAAAATCTTTAAAACCTGGTGCCCTAAGCCTTAATTGGTTGGGAGTCACCGACCTCAATGCTCGTTACAAGGGTGGATAGGTGGAGTTTAACATACTGTAGGTGCTTGGGTAATAAAAATTCATTTTCAAAAAGTCCGGGATAAAATCCGAGGAGTTAGTGGTTGAAAGATCCTTAAAACTTGATGCCCTAAACCTTAATTGGTTGGGAGTCATCGATGGACCCCCGTTACATGGACAATTTAGAAAAAATACCTTTAGCCTTGTACTCCTACAATGAAAAAATTGTGAAAAAAGAGGTGCATTCTTAACCTATTTGAGGTTGATCAGCTTGCTAAGCTTTGAAAAAGAACTAGGTTTGGGGGAGAGATTAGTTCAACATACTATATTCGGAAGCTAATAATTAACACTTAGATTTTTGTGGAAGAGTAAGGTTTGACCATTTGGGAGTGGAAACTCTTTTAAAGCTTAAATTTGTATAATGTCTTCTCTTTAAGAATTGTGATTAGACAAGTTATTTGATAACTCTTGTTAAAGTTTAAGTTTTATTTCTTTAATGTTCCATGTAAGAGTTAGATCATCATGCCACTTGCAAATTATTTTTTGATCAGCATGATATTGTAAATTATAGTACTGTTTATTTTTATTTTTATTTTTCTCTCCTTCATTGCTAAGGGACTAGCAATATGTCGGTTGGGGGAGTGATTACTACTCAAAAAGTACTATTTCATAACTTATAAATAACTCTTTTAAATACTTTTGAGTAGTAGTTATCACTTTTTAACCTAATTAACATATTAAGGACCCTTGCAATCAATTCTAATAAAAATGTGTTAAGTTTTGGCGTTTTGATAGCTTTTTTATCACCAAAGCAATCCGAGATAGAGGAGAGATTCTTTGGAATCCATGGCAAAAGATGTCCGGCCAGAGCGTCCGGACAGGATGGCGGCGGAACAATGATCCGGACAACATATCCGGACAGGATATGCTATCGTCCGGGTATGAGGTTCACGAGCATTGTGAGGTTCACAAGCATTGTGTGCTTCAACCTGAGGAAGTCCGGATAGGAGAGCGCGCCACATGTCCTCTTGGAGAAATCCGAATGGAGTTTATCCGGATAGCCTTGCGCACTCCGTGTCATCCGGGAGAGGGGTCCCTACACCTTGCACACGCAAACGGTCCCCCTTTACGCAGCATAGCTCAGTCCACCCGGGGAAGAACTCCATGCGCCAACATTTTACATCCGGATATCTCATAGCCGGATGGGAGAGGAGGACGTTTCAACTTCTCCGGTCAGACATATCAGGATCTACTGGTAGCACCTACCCGGTCAGACATGCACAGCTAAGGTGTTCTCCTGAAGCTTCCTGATATTTCCGACCGACATGTCAAGATATTTTGGGATATTTTGCTTTAGATATTTGTTGTCTAAATTCCCAAAGTCTCCTTGTAATCCACCTATCATAGGATTCCTTAGTCTTTAAGCAAAGAAAAGGGTGAATAATCTTATATTTATAGTTTGTAATTTTCTTTAAAAGGATTATCGATCAATCTATTAGGTAATTAGTGTGGAAGGAAGAAATTTATTTTTAGAGAGCACTTGCTCTGTTTTTTCCTTCATATATATTTGTTTTTCTCGTTAGTTTTCTTTCTAGCCAAACAAGCTCTGAGGAAGTTTCCTCAGAGAATGAGTGGCTAGACTTTTAGTTCCTTGGAGTTAAGGTAGCCGGGAAAGGTTTCAAGTGCATGAATTAGTAGCTTTGTGGTTTCAACCATTAATGAAGAGAAAGTGTCATCCTTTAATGATTTCTATGTTTTTAGTTAACTTAAAACACCTTCAAGTCACTTGAGCCAACACTTGGTAAGGCAGGTGATCTCCATCCATGGAGATGCACTTGTTAATCTCTTGCGAGCTTTTGGGAAGTGACTTGGAGGTAGGATTTTCTAGAATTGCCAACACTTGGTAAGCTTTTGGACTCCATGGAGACATCCATTAGTTATCCCTTGCGAGCTTGAGAAGGGAAATCCAAGGTTAAAGATCACCTTGAATGGCAAATGCTAGGTGAGAGGCACGAGCCATTGCAAGTTGCATCAGTGAGAGGGAATTAGAGCTGGAATCCATTTAAAGGATACCTCTGTACAGCACCGGTTAGAGAATTGACTACATGTTAATTCTCTAATGCGAGGAAACGAACCAAATGACCGGAGCTCTGTTTTTGCATGAGGAATCTCCCCTGTGAACCTAAACCTCCAAGGAATGTTTTTCTTCATAAGTAATTTCTATTACTTTTTTTTTGGTTAGTTTAAGACCAAACCTTTTTCACTTAAACATCTTTATGTTTTCTTTTAAAGCTAACCTTGAAATGAAAAGGCACCGATTTACCTTGAATTGGTATCAGTTTTGAGTTGAAAACCCTTCCCAGTGAACGATCCTAGAGCCACTATGCTATAGTAGCTTTGTCTTTGCTACCCTAGTCCATTGTGTAATAGGTTATAAATTTTGTTGATTACTCTCTCAATCAAAGAGCAGCAGCTAGATATGAATCCGCTGAGACACCAATTGGGATCACGAATCAATACTCTACTGGTCTAGTCTAGATGTGAGCAAGGTGCTTCCATGGAGATCTCTACTTCAAAACTACAAGTGTGTTGGTATGATATAGGTGCAATGCCGGTGGAGACGAGCTATGGATTGTTCGTGCAAGATTGATGATCTATAAGTATGATGATGATGACTGTAGTTCATCTGCAAATGATCACCTTCTAATGATGGTGATGATGATAAATGTGGATCTCCGACAGTGGAAATGGTGAGTTTCGATGGTAGTGGTAACTTGTAGCAGCGTCGATCTCCGATGGCGAAAATGTTGATCTCTAATGGTGGTGGTTACCTGTAGTGGCGTCGATCTCTAGTGACTATGACGATAAACTCTAATGGTGGTAAACTACGCTAGCAACAACAATCTAGTGTTATAGGAGATGAAGTTGGCTCCTCCAAGAATGCCAAAAAGAGCTTCTCCGTCGATGATGAAGTCTCTTTTTTCAGAAAATCCAAAGAAAATAAACTCTTTATGTTAGTGATCGCTCTTCTCTCTCAGCCTCAGAAGTCTCTAGAACTACAGTTATTCTCCTCTCTAGTGTTGTGTGTATGCTCCCTTAATAGAAAGAAACGTGATTGGAAAGCTTCATTTCATAGCCTATGGTGATGCTCCCTCATGTGAGACTCTTCCCCGAATGTGTGATGCAATTGTTAATATGTCTTTTGGGAGAAAAAAATGAATGAAAAAAAAAACTCTCCTTTGTGATCTTTGTTTAAAATAATATCTTCTATATAAATAAAAATAATGGGTAATGTAAACTTGAATAATGTGGTGTTAGAATGCATGGGGTTATGAATGGTATGAGTTGTTGTTAGGGACGACTGGTGAGTAGGCTGAGTTGAGGTGGCTTTTAGGAAGTTGGAAAGTGGGTTGAAGTAGAGGAAACTGGACAGCTTGATGAATGGGGAGTTGGCTGGTGACAGTTATAGAAGGCTATGGGTTATGGGCTATATGGGTTTAAAAGAATAGATGTAAAGAATGCTTTAAAATTATTTATTGAAGTGTACAAAATTGCATAAGATATAGAACTAGTTATCAAAACTTATAAATGATGTATTTGTTATAAAAGTAATATATATATAAACTCAAATTCTTACTTTAAAAAGAAAAATTATTTTAGGTCATGAATTATTAATTAGAATAAATAAATGAATAAATATTTTGGCATGTTTATTATTCAAAGAAACAATTTGTTTTACTTTATATTTTAAAATAAGGATTTAATAATTTTGTTTCAAATTATGGTTAATGATAAGTTCGAACAATCAGAAAACCTTAAAGCTACAAATTCAAAGGTTTATGTGATTACAACAAAATTCCACAATTGTCCTCCAAGAAGCTCACGAGGAAGAATCGGAGACTACAAGTCGATGAATTACAATAATTTATTTGAATAGTAACCTATATGTGTCAAGTGCAAAATGAGGGGTCTTCACTGTCCTAACATGGGCAGGGCAAGGCGGGCGACTCGAAAAACCCATGAAATTATCATCCCTTTAGAGAAGTGTTGTGTTTTAAGCTAATAATACAAAGTTATAATTTTATAGGATTTTTTTAATTTTATTTTGAAACTTTGGTTTTGTAATAAAAAAAAAATAACTTGTATTAAAAAGTATGGAGTTTTCACCCTTAATTTCTTCTTTTCTTCAACTTTTTAAAAAATCAACCAAAATATTAGTGTATAAAAAATGTACAAGAAAACAAGAAGTATTAAAAAAAAAAGTTATAAATTTATAGTGGGAAATTAATATTTTATTTTTATATTTTTAGTTTTAAATTTTAATTATATTTTTACATTTTACTTTAGTTCAATGGATTTTTTTATCATTTTTATTTTTCATATAATCATTGATAAGAGTTTTTCTTCAATTTTATAATGTAAAGATATAAGAGTTTGGTATGTTTTGAGAAACATCAGGGAGGATAAAGTTTAATTATATTCACCAACACAACTCAAACTAACACACTTTTCACTCATTTGAGTTGGTATAATCATGTTTGGGTCAAATTCGTGTTGATCTGTATAATTCATTTAATAAATAAGTTTTTTTTGGGTTAACCTATATAATTTGAATTTGATTTGAGTTGATTTATTTAATTGTCATGTTGATTAATTTAATTATAATTATAAAAATATTAAACTCATATTTAATTCATTTTAAATTTACTTTTAAATAAATATTTTAATTGAGTGATAAACATGTTAAAACATCATTTCGATTTATATAAGACATAATTCAACTTGATTATTAAATATGAGAAGTTAATTCTTAAATGGATTAAATAGGTTACATAACGTATTACTCGTTTAACAATTAGGTCAATTTGAATTTATATTTTTAATCTGATTATTATTTTAGTTGTATCTATTTAGTAGAATCTCCAAGTCTTGACATAATTCGAACATGAGCCATCAACTCAAATTGTCACTACTAATTAAAATTTTGGGCCTTGAACTACTATAGGTCATTTGAGGATTGGAGGATTTTTTTCCACTTTGGTTGATTCATTTGTTAAAACATATTATATATATATATTTTTTTTTTTTTTTTTTTTTTTTTTTATATATATATAGATATATATATATTTTAGAACAATTTTTTATTTTTCAGAACAAAAAAAAGAAAAAAACAGGAAAACATGTTTGATAATCAAAAACTGTTTTTTGTTTTTTATTCTTAAGAACATAAAATATGGTGTTTATTTTTTAATTGTTTTATATTGTTTTCATTTATTTTTTTATGACTGTTTTAAAAAATAATTATACATACATGTAGAATGATTAAAAATAAAATACTAGACATAAAAATTATTTTCAAAATAAAGTTAAAAATATTTAAAATATGTTAAAGATATTTTAGGTTTCTAAACAATTTTTTGTTTTACAAAATATTAAAGAACAATTTTCAAAACTTGTTTTAAAACCCATTTTTCAGAACTATTTTAAAAAATAGTTATCAAACATGCATTAAGTTTTTCTTAGTAAGATGTTAATTACCCGAAGTAACTAATATCTTATGGGGAGTGCTATTTAAATATTCATAAATTCATCAATCTTTTCATATCTCTCATTAAATCCTTCCTCTATGTAACTTCATAGTTATTGTGAAAACATTTTTTGTAATTGTTATAACTGAAACTATAATTTCGGAGTGAATATTTCTTTGAATTTATCCTACTAAATTCCTATTTACATCTTTTCTTCTTTTACAACAAAATATAAAATTAAAGCCCAATCCTAATGAATGAATTCAAGCCGTGAAGTCGGCCCAACTGGAGCCCATTCAAATTTTTATGGTCAAGATGGATCATAGCTCATCTCAACCACTCTAGGACTGGGCTTGGATTGCCATTTTAAGCCTAAGCATGACCTAAGCCTTGATGTTGGTGACTTTATTTTTTAAATAACCATTTTTTCATAATTTTTTTAAAAATAATATTCTTTCTTTAAAGAAAAAAAAAACTAACAGTTAGCTTCATGCTTTTTCATTACTTATTTTTTGAATAACAAAAGAATAATTTTTAAAAATTCCCAACCCACAAGTTGAGGGGATTTTTTATTTATTTAAATTATTATTTTAAAAAATAGTTATTTAAATTAAATATAAAAATAAGACATTTTTTTATCACTTATTTTATTTTTACACCGACCTCGTTTTTTTAAAGGACAAATTCACTTTTTATGTTGAACTAATCCACTTGAACCCATAACCCAAGATCAAGTATCCATCTTTCTAATTAAATAGGTGAGCCCAAATGATGAAGCCCGGCCCAATAGCAACTCCCACTATGTAGATATATTACACGTATTTGTATGCACAAGGTTTCTTGTTCACAAAGACAACTCAAATCTCTCTCGAAGCACAATGGGTCAGGGAGCTTCCGGCGGTTTGAATCGGCAAGGTCTGCCGGGCGACAGAAAGAACGATGGCGACAAGAAGGAGAAAAAGTTCGAGCCAGCGGCTCCGCCTGCCAGAGTTGGCCGGAAGCAACGTAAACAAAAGGGGCCGGAGGCAGCGGCGCGGCTGCCGACGGTGACGCCTCTGAGCAAGTGCAAGCTTAGGCTGCTGAAGCTGGAGCGGATCAAGGACTATCTTCTAATGGAGGAGGAGTTCGTCAGTAACCAGGAGAGGTTGAAGCCGCAGGAGGAGAAGACTGAGGAGGATAGATCCAAGGTCGATGATCTGCGTGGATCTCCGATGAGTGTAGGGAATCTGGAGGAGCTGATTGACGAGAACCACGCCATCGTGTCGTCGTCTGTGGGTCCGGAGTATTATGTGGGGATTTTGTCGTTTGTTGATAAGGATCAGCTCGAGCCTGGTTGCGCCATTCTTATGCACAATAAGGTATGGGGATTTTAGGGTTTGGGGTTGGGAGAATTTGATTTGAAATTCTTGGTTTGAAAAGGTTAGTTTTATTGTGGAAATGTTATTTGGGATTTGGGGTTTTGTGAAGGAACGGAAATTTGCTATTTGGAATTAGGGCATTTTGGTTCCAGTTCAGAGGCGCAAATTGACCAAAAGCGTCCTAAGTTTAACCGAGAACGAAGCACAAAGTTCTGAGTTTTTAAGGGTTTTTTTTTTTTTTTTTTTGCTTGAAAATTTGTATTCGTACTAATTCCATATTGAGAAATATGGCTCAGATTGATTAGGGTGTTTCATTTACTGTTTTTCGAGCTGATGTGGTCCATTAAGAGGTTATGGATTTGATTCTTACCTGTTTGAATTAGAAGAAATGCACTTCCTAGAGAACCTCTGCAAAAGAAATTCTTTGTTAACTCTATCAAAAAAAAAGTATATATATATATATATTTAGGCATAGCCGGCAGTGTCCTGACCTTTCATCGTAGAGATGCTAGGCTCATTGGCTTATGAAAATGTAAGTCTAGTGATGGCTTGGGAAACCAAAAAAACATGAGCTGGTTATGATGTGGCCATGTTAATGTGTCCTTCCTGTAAGATCTTCATATTTACTGGAAGCTTTACATTGTAAGATGATTTTGCAATTATTTACTTTGTTATTTCATTCAGCAATATAAACATTGTGGAGTGTGTATTATTGGGTGGTGGCAGACTAGCAGTTACTGGCCCTTCAAGGGCTCTGCAAGTAGTCTACTATAAACTGATATATGATTTGATGATCATCATCTGTTTTATAGTTATGCATTCTTATTCACATCGAAGATGTAGTTCCTTCACCATCATAGTTTCAGGAGGTTCTTATATTACTTTGCGCTGTCTCATCAGGTTCTTTCTGTTGTTGGTCTTCTCCAAGATGAAGTTGATCCAATGGTGTCCGTAATGAAAGTTGAGAAGGCTCCATTGGAATCATATGCTGACATAGGAGGCTTAGATGCCCAGATACAGGAAATCAAAGAAGCAGTTGAACTCCCTCTAACACATCCTGAACTGTATGAGGACATTGGTATCAAGCCTCCTAAGGGGGTCATACTATATGGAGAGCCTGGAACAGGAAAGACCTTGCTTGCAAAGGTGTGTATTCATATTTGCTTCCTATCAAACTGGTGCATTACAATTTATCTGCCATTTTTTTTATCTCTGATTGTGCCATCCTCTTTATCCTTTCATTTTGGTTAAACTAGAATAGGCATTAACATGACAACTTTTCACTTGAGCGGTAAAACTTTGCTTGCATAGTGGCATGATGTAATGTTGTCTCTTTATCAGTTAATGCCACATGAGAACCGAGAGGCAGATTAGTGTTTTTCTTCCCAAAAGTTTCAGAGATCACTAAATTATTCATATGGTTGGGCCTTAAGTCTGCCTCATGTTTTGCTTCAGCTTAGCCTTGTGAAATGATTGCATGGATGGGTCATAAGTTTTTATCTTATACTTCACTTCAACTGAATACGTGGATGATTGAAAAGATGAAGAAAGAAAGAAACTGCAGCCTCTGTTATCTAGATTTCTATACATATCTCTTAACCCTGAATGGGTTATTATATAATGAACTCTTAGAAATTGTTTCATTGTTGCAGTGTCTATGTCAGCATAATAATTTATATATATAAAAAAAAAGTTGACCATCTTGGCACATGATAACACCTTGGGTACACTAACATGTTTCAAGACTCCAATTTGAAATTTTTTGCTGCCTTATGTTATTTAACTGATCTATAAAAGCAAATTGTAATAACTCACCCACTTGATCACAAGCAAGCATAGAGAAGATGGATATATTAGTGCAAGGAGTTCAATGGAATCAGCGGGAAGTTCAGGTTCTTGGAGGTTCGGTTTGTATTTAAATTTTTAAGAGAGGCCAAGTGGCTTACTTCTAGAATAGACATCATGCCAAGTGAACTACCCAATCCAATAATAGAGAGGCCTCTTTTCTTTTGTTTAAAAAAGGAAATTTGGTCTCTAGGAACTTGGAAATCATTTTTAAGCAACACCCTCAAGTCAGAAACTTTACAGTGCATAGGAGATGTTTCCATTCCATGATAGGATTTGTTTGTAGATTTTTTCTTATGGCATTATGAATAACTTAATGGGCTATTTGAATAAAAGGGATGAAATTATCCCTAATTTGTAAATCTAACCCTCCACTTTTTTTCAGCCAAAAAAAACATTCATTTTTGACAAAAATACCTTCACTTTCTTCTCCTTTTAAACTCACATGTAAATAATTGAAATGCTGAAGAGCATTTATATAAAAAATAGGTTACTTTTCAAGTTCAAAAGTGGGAGAGGTTAGATTTACAAATTTGGGATCTTTCCATCCCTTTTAATCAATTAATTCTAACGTAATCCAGTTAACCTATCAGAATTGAAACACTCAAATAAAATATATTGGTCAAATGGTATCTCATCCTTGTACACTCTAATATCTTTGTTTCTATTAATACAATTTGCTTCCTTTTCCTATCAAGGAAACAAAACCCTCAAATCATAAACAAGAGTTAAAATAGTTTCTCAAGCTGTAGTTCAGCTGTAGTAACCTCTAGTAATGAACCTGAGGTCATAAGTTTGAGTGTTCCTAGCATTTTAGTTGTGGAGGGTGGGTCCATATTACCAAAGATTTGCTTTTCTGGCTGTTGAGATACATGCCTCACTGTTGAGGTGGATTGGTGATCAAATGCTCACCAAAATAGGTTGCACTCGTTCAGTGTAGTGCTCACCTTGATCAAACTAGTAAGTTGGTTACCATAGTGGAGTGGTCCAAGTATTATCCCCAAGGATGGATGGTTGATGGCCTCAAAAGTGTAAAAAATCAGGATGCAAAAGGTATTCTTCAAAACAGTGGTTGTGAATTTAAGGTGACTTATAAAAGAAAAGTTAAAAAATGGAGTGTAAATTGGTAGAATGATCAATGCCACCTATATATATATATATATATAAAATGTAGAATGATCAATAAAAAACTGCAGATAACTATATCAATGAAAATTTTTTCAGATTTACATTTAATATGATTCTTGATCATTATGATGGCAATTGATCTTGATTTCAATCTATTTTTCATCAATTGTGATGAGAAGCATAAAATTCATCAACACCAATATTAAATTTTGCAATTAGTCTAGGTTATCAACCAATCTAAAGTTAGATCTCACTCTTTTAGTTATCCATTTTATACACTAACCTCAGCTTTTATCTCAAATTATCTCCTAATGTTATCTATAACAAATTCAATCTAACATTATGAAAGCATCAAGGTTTTCAAAGCATACATTGTATTCATATTAGATACAATTTAAAAGAGAACAATTTTAGAGAGAAAATAAAAATTATTATCAATATGATCTAATTCCACCATAAATCTCAATTGCTAATTCGATCTTAAAACACACTCACACACTTGCACACACACATAGCTTAACTCTTATAGTAAGTTGCTTTATGATTTAAAATAAAAGTAAAAAGTTTTTATTTTTTCTATTAAAACAAAATTGTTTTATAAAAAGTGATGAGTTTACAAACAAACAGTTTTAAAAATGACTTAAGTCTTAAAGCGACTCGCTTTTAAGCTTAAGTGAAAAAAAAAAGTTAACCAATGACTTTATGCTTAACGCTATTAAGTAATATTTTTTTTATCAGACTGTTAAGTAATATTACTTAATACTTAACACTATTAGGAGGAGCCTTTTGCTTCTAGGAAGGTGTTGGCCCCTAATGAGGGCAACGAAAGGAAAGAGGGTTCAATAATAGAGGCGGGGTCATGTGGTTTTGTTGAGCATTGTAACGCTATATGGATCGAATTGGAAAAGGAGGTTCGAAAAAAATGAGGAAACTCTAAAAAGAAGTCTTGTAGGAAGATGTGGGGCTGTTTAATTAGCCCTCGGACCTTGGTGTCTTGAAAAAATGGGCGCAGTTTAGCTGGCGGTTGACAGGGAAGCTCCATTTAGCTTTGTTGGGAGGGCCTTTAATCCTTTTTGAGTTCAAAGGTGTTGGCGAAGCTGAGAGGGTGCTTCACTTGGGTGTGAAATGGTTCAACATAAAAGTTTTTTCTTGGAGCGGTGGAACCCCTCGGTTGGATGCCTCAAGGAGGATAGGGATGAATGTGAAGTTTGGGTGAGAATCTTAGGACTCCCCTTGCATCTTTGGGGAAAAGTTTTATTTAAAAGACTAGGATAAGCTTGTGGGAAATTTGTGGCTATTGATTAAGACATGGTGGAGCATAGAAACCTGTAGTGCCAGAGTTTTGGTTGGGATTAGAGGGTAGAAAATTCCAAGTTCGTTGCAGGTTGTGGTGGGTACCTCTGTTTTTGCGGTTCAGCTATGGTGGGAGATCCCTTCTTGGTGGAGCAAGGTGGAGCCTCCTCTGAGTTACAGTGATTGGGGGCTGGAGAAGAAGGTGAGGTTGGGTCACACGCCAGAGAGAAAGTGGAAGGTGGTCCTCTGAAAAGGTAACAGTCCAAGTGTCGAAGGAAGATTGGAGGAACTTTGCAAAAGGAGGGTAAGGATGTGCTGCTGCAAGGATGGAGACTGACAAGTCTTCAATGCCTCTTCCCATGGCTAATAGGATGGGCATTGCTGCAAATCCTGGGCCTATTGGGCAGACCGTTGAGGCAGTGGGCCTTTCAAATGGGCCTTGTCTCAGCTTGGGCCCATTGGAGGAAAGAGGGACTAGAAGGCCAACATTTGTTGGTGAGGCCCATGGGTCCTCCTTCGGCCAACCCAAAGCCCCTTTTTTATTGTCTAAAGGGAGCTAGGTTGGGCTTCTTAAGTTTGGGCCGTTCATACCCCAGCCCTCGTCTTTGGAACCCATGTGTTTAAGTGCACAGGAAAGTAGGGCTGCTCCTTCTTTGGAGCTATTCAATGACCCTCTCCTAAAGACAGAGGTTCAGGGTCCAGTGGAGTGAATTTTGGGGGTGAATGAAGCAGTTGGTTTTCAAGGTAAGTCCTCACTTGTGCTCTCTTCTTCTCCGGCTGGGCCTTCTGCTCTAGCTGATGGGGTGGTTAGATTGGCAAGGCCGGCGTCTCTCATGGGGTCTTTTTCTTTGGGATCTCGGCTGCTTCGAATGATGCTCCAAGATGGAAGGCTGTTGGATCTCACGGGGGAATGAAGAGAAGGGTCCCTTGAGTAAGGAAGTGGTGGGTAAGGTTGAGAAGATGAAAGGTAGGTGGTTGGTTGGAGGGGGAGGAGTTTTGCTCTGCAATTATACCCAGCACATTTTCCGAGTTCAGTAGTTTTTTGGGGCTGCTAGCTGGTGGGTTTTGAAAAGGAAATTACTGCTTTTTTGAAGAAAATGGAGTCAAGAAAAGTACAGGGTTAAGGTCTCAAGGGGAAGTAGGAAATTTTCATCTTCATGTTTGGAGGGGGAAATCCGAAAGCTTGACTGTTTAGTGAATTACAATGGAACTCCTCTCACTGTCAAGGGGAAGGGGGCCAACTTTCTAGGGGTTTAGGTTTGTTTGCTGTTTGGGTGGTTTGTATTATCTTTGCCCCTTCTTTCTCTTGCTAGCCTTTAGGCCTTTTTTGTAAATTATGTATGTACTTGGCTGCACCTTTTGCTAGCGCCTTTTAATCCATTCTCCTATTTACCTATAAAAAAAAAAAAAAAAACTTTACACTATTAAGTAATATTTAGATTTAAGTTAAGTTAAAGCTCTTTGGATTTGAGACAAAAAACAAACATCACCTTAGCCTCTCATAGGTGGAGAAAAGCTCTCACAACTAGTGTTTCGCAAGAAAGAAAATGAAATGAATTGCAAGAAAATAAAATAGGTGGAGAGAATGTCAATTACGACACCATCAACTTAAAATGAGCTACAAGTCTCATGCAAGAGATCACAACTTATAGTAAATCCATATTCTAGGACATTTGGCAAGTTTTCATAGGGCTCTAGATCCTTGCAAGAACCTTCTCATAAGCTTGAGAATGCTTGAAGTTGCAAAATTCGAATCACAGCTGTTGTGGCCAAGAATCTGAAGTTGAGTTGCCTGTTCAAAGTTGGAGTGGCTGAAAAGTGTAATTTCAAATGGTCTGAAGCTTTTGAAATGGGTTCGTCGAATTGGTAGTCCTCCATTCAAAGTTAATACCTGATGCTGCTGCATTTTGAAGAGCCTACTTGAATCTGGCATACTCTATTCAAAATGACAGTCATTTGCTGGCACGGTTTGAAGGCTTCATTGGAACTGACCTTCCTCCATGCAAAGTGGCGGTATGCTGCTGGACAAGTTTGAGTAGCTTGTTTGAACTTCTCTTCTCCCCATTTGAAATAATGCAGCCTTGCATGAAATTTGGAATGGCCTACTCCAAGTGATCAAACACTTTCCTAGATTGATGTTTTACTACTCCAAGTGACAAGTTTGAGTAGATAGGCTCCAGAAGCATATCTACAAGCTTGCCAAAGTCTATTTATTCTTACCTATGCAAAAACATTATGAAAACAATTTGAGTAACAAACTAGAGCTTAACAATAAGTATGGCATAAAAAGTGATGATAACAACTCAATTGTGTATAAAAGCATAGTAAAATCCCATAAGAAAGTGTACCTTTGAGCCGTTATCAATTCCCTGTTATCAAAATAAATAAATAGATAAACAAGAGTTAAAATACCCATGGAATCAAGCCACTGTAGATTTAGCTTAAGCACTAAATCAGTCTCTCAGATATCATTAGTTATTAAATGAAAACAACATTATAGGATTCTACCAATTTACTGAAAATACTGTTATTGTAAAAAAAAAAAAAAAAAAAAAAAAAAAAAAAAAGAAAAAAAAAAAAGAAGAAAAATATTAGACAACAGTTATGATCTAGCAGAAAGAAATGTGAAGAGCCAACTTAAGAAATATAAGCAAATAGGATAAGCTAAAGCAAAAGAAAATGATGGATGCCATTGTAATCTAATGGATAGAAAAAATTGAGGAGGAAACTTATTCAACATTAGCGAATAGAAGAAATTAAAAGAAAAGCTCATCAGCATCATGTGAAAAATTAAAAGGTGAAAGTGAATTAAGCTTTATTTTCTGATGTGTTTTTCCCTTGTTTACACTTTGATCTCCACTATGAATGATGTACCTTGAGGTATACTTGTTCTATGGTGAACCTTGGGGGTGCTTGATTGTGTTCTTTTTTAATCATGGTTTTGTATCTTATGCCTTTGGTCCTTATTAGCTGCACATGTTGAGTAAGCTTCAGGGCATTTTTGTATGCCACATCTCAAAGCCATACATGCCTGAAAAATCGTTGAATTTGGGTGCTGTGTTGCATATACGTTGAATAACCATATGAAAAAATTGATTTGTAGATATGTTTATTTGTGCTTGATATCTGGTGTTTGGTTCAGTCATAACTTAGCATTTATAAATGTTATCATATAAGTGAACAGTAGATGGGAACTTTTTGGGTTTATAGAGTTGTGTATTAGAAGTTTTGTTTTTCATTTTTCCTTTTAATGTGTGCTATTGTGTGTCATGTGTTCAGTTATCCACATGTGCACTGTATTAGTGTTGTGCATGTTGTTAAAGGTTGCATTTTTGCAGCTGTGAGCATGCCACAGGAGCTGTACCTCACATTGCTTGCTTTTTATGATTTTTCTGATGATAGTGTCTTTGTTATTTACTTTTCTTATATTCTTGTTTAGTTGAAGATCAGAGTAGCTTCCCTGTGTCAAAATCGTTCTAAACTTGCAACTCTCATTTATGTACTCAGGCAGTTGCAAACTCTACATCAGCAACTTTCTTACGAGTTGTTGGCAGTGAGTTAATTCAAAAATATTTGGGAGATGGGCCAAAATTAGTGAGGGAGTTATTTAGAGTTGCTGATGATCTCTCACCTTCAATTGTCTTCATTGATGAAATTGATGCAGTTGGTACAAAGAGGTGAGTCAATGAACATTAGTGATGAAAAATCATATTTTTCAAGTTCCTTTTTTTTTTTTTTTTAATTATCAAATATTCCTTGCAGGTATGATGCTCACTCAGGTGGTGAACGTGAAATCCAGAGGACCATGTTGGAACTGCTAAACCAGTTAGACGGTTTTGATTCAAGGGGAGATGTCAAAGTGATTCTTGCAACAAACAGAATTGAAAGTTTGGATCCAGCTTTGCTTCGGCCTGGTCGAATAGATAGGAAGATTGAATTCCCTCTTCCTGACATTAAAACAAGAAGACGTATTTTCCAGGTACATGTGTGTTTAAGATTATGCAAATGCAATATTCACTATATTTTCATCCAACTTCTTGTGACGACTGAATCACCAAACCTGGCTTGATTACTATTACTAAGCAAATCTCATTTATTTAAATTGCAGATACACACATCAAGGATGACATTGGCTGATGATGTTAACTTGGAAGAATTTGTTATGACTAAGGATGAGTTTTCTGGAGCTGATATAAAGGCAATATGCACTGAAGCTGGTTTGCTTGCTTTAAGAGAACGGCGTATGAAGGTGAGGCTTGCTCTTCTATTTCCTCTTATAGCAAGGAAGGAAATTCCATTGACTAATAATTGTGTATGTGTGAGCACTGCATGCATGTATGATTTTTTCTTTCCCCTTTTTGTTTTTGCATGTGTGGGAGAGGTTGGGGTTGCATTTTGCTTGTTCACTAGAACTGGGAGTATAGTTTTGCAGAGCAAGTGAATTTTCTTTAATAGGCAACAGAAGTATCATTAATAAAAAAGGCAAATGTACAAAGAAGATAGAGATCCTTCAGGGAATATATATAAATAGGAAAATGAAAAAAGTCCACAGTAAGGTAAGTATTGTTATTTGGTGAGAAGTTTGCTTGCATTTAGGTATATGCACTTAATCATTAACTCTTGATTATAAGGAATGCTTTCTAAACTATAATATATGATTAAACCCTCAAAATGTTAATGAATCTTTGAAGTTGTTGAATCCGCAACTTTGAAGCTAATTTTCAACAATTTAGTGCCAAGAAAGAATAAAGTTCTTTGAGACTATTTGCCTTTCCTTTGGCTCTTGGGATGGGAAGCAGGTAAAATAAATTCCTTGGCAAACTGACCATCTCAGCTCATCATCCATTTAAAAAAACCCATTTTCTATGACAAGAGGCCTTAAAGTTTGTTAAGATCCTTTTCTCAACCATACTAGACCCCTTTAAATTTGGGCACTAACCCGTTAGAGGAGAGATTCACTTTCTTCATTCCAAGGCCCAGTTTCTTTGATTGTTTGGTGTTGTTGGCCTGTTGTTCTGCTGCTAATGTTATCTCTCCAATAAAATGAAGATTCAGTGCAGGAGCTTTAAGTTAACCCTAGTTGTACTTAAAACAAAAACACAAAAATATAGAGAAAAAAAAAATAGAACTTCTAGTGGTTGACATGGGTGGACCCAGGTATTGCGTCAAAAATTATCTAACTCCCCAGTTGTCCATGGGAAGAACCATCTGACAAGTATTAAGTTATGAAAGTAGCATATGCGTTGCTGTGATTTCAAGGTGTTCCAGGAAGAAGTTGAATGCATTACCTGACTACATGTTTGCTGATTTTAGTCACCTAGGACCAGGATCCCAATTAAATTTGACTGGTTAAATACTGTGCTTCAGGTGACACATGTAGACTTCAAGAAGGCAAAGGAGAAGGTGATGTTCAAGAAGAAAGAAGGGGTGCCGGAAGGACTTTACATGTGAAAACACTGCTACATATGTACTCCAAGATTATGGATATTGCTTGCTTGCTTTTTTTTTTTTTTTCCTTCTGTGGTTTCTTCTAGGTATTGCACATTTCATTTTAAAGTTACACTTCTTCCCCTGTGTTTTAGACACATTAGTACAGCATGATAGCAGTCCTTTATGATTGGACAAAGCATGTGTTTTTGAAGCAATCCCTTGAACTTAGAAGCAAGTGATGAACTTCTGACCCTTGATCTTTTTAAGTTATCGCACATTTTATTTTAAAGTTACTGATCTTGCAAAAACCCTTGAATTTAGAAGCAAGTGATGAACTTCTGACCCTTGATATTCTTCATGGTTCACCTTCCATCCGTCTGTTTAGTTGTGTGGGATATTTGCAGACCACATGAAATGTCCATTTTGTGGTCCTATCCTGATGAGGAAGGGCGGTTTGCAGTTGAATGAATTTCTGCCTTAAGTGCTCCAGAGTCCAGAATCGAGATGTGGTTGAATGGGATCAGATCTTTGCGAATCTAATCGTAAGTTTCATAATTTACATGATTAATTGTTTGGATCAAGAAAGCTACCTTTATAAACATGGTGAGATTTTGATCTTTCAAATAAAATACATACCACTCTACTTCGATCAATAAAGCTCTCTACTTTGACTAGTTCTACATAATTGTATCGGTTTAGAATGACTGAAAGAAACCAACGATCTGAATCCTAATCATGTTATTTGATTGGATTCAAAGGAAAATGGAAAAGAAGAACCGAGGAAGACGGGATTATCCAAGAGAGAACAGGGAGAAAAATACTGCCTTGAATATGCTGTAGTCTCTTTTTCTATGTTACGCTATAACAAAAATTTACAATATTTACACAATCTGACATGTAGATTCTTCTCACGCCTTGGACTGATGCTCTCCATTTAAGGCCTAAGAAATGGTTCTGGAATTACTCCCAACATTCCCCGCATGCGCAACTGTTGGTCACACAGGCAGTTTGTGAGATTGGTTTGGTTAGTACATTTGCAATCTGATCAACGTTGGGCACAAATCTGACTTCAAGTTCTTTATGAGTTACTTTCTCCCTCGTAAAATGTACGTTGACCTTCATATGTTTCGTTCAACAATGATGCACAAGATTCCCAGAGAGCTTCTACTCTTAAGATTGTCACACCAAAAAATTGCACTTGATGATGACAAATTGAAGGGCACCGATGACATTGTGATGAAGAGCAGAATTGTCAAGTGATTACTATCTTGAGGGCTCAATTTCTTTCTAGGTTGGTTGGAGTGGAAGCAAATTTGACGCCAGGCATTTTAGTCTATTGCAACAAATCTTTAGTGTACTTCGATTGGCATGAGTGAAGTGCTCGTTATCAAGAAAAGTCTTAGGATAGAATCCTTAAAAATACGCTATGATGTAACAATAATGTTTATATTATGATTTGGTTTCACTTTACTATCTCTTTTATGCATTATAGTTTATTTGAGAAATCATACCTACATCATTTGCATTATAAACTTAGGAATATTAGGAACATAGTTTTAAAAGGCACTAGTTGTAGCCTAAGATGCGGGCTTTAGTGAAGTGAGGTACACTCTAATTTAAATATATAATTTCATATAATATGGTTTAATTTAATATCTATTTATTTTTCTTAAGCACATATATCATTAAATATCATCCAAATTTTCAATTTAATCAACAAAAAACATTAAAAAAAAAAAAGAAAAAGAAAAAACCTCTAAGCATCATAATTGTTGATCCATATCCAAATGCAAAGTTTCCAAATAAAAAAATGAAATTGTCAACATGCAAATATATGTCCAAAATTCAAAAACATCATTAAAAAAACATTTAATTAACAAATTTGTTCACAATAATCAACATCCTTCAAATCTGCAAAGCCATCATTACATTTTTAGTCCTCCCTATTTTCCTCCTTTGTTGAATCAATCATTTCTTGATCTTCGTCTATTGATGAAAGTGTAAATATGGTTTTAGAGCTTAAATCTATTCCCCTTGATGTTGGTATTTTGCTTGAGCTTGCTATAACTTTAGCATCAAACCTAGCCTCCTTAGCTCCAATAGCTCTAGCAACATCAAGGGGTGTTAAATCATCATCATCAAATACAAAATCATCTTGTGCACCTCCATGAGGATCTTCATCTTCTATTCTTCCTATCTACCATGTTGGAATATCTAGATTGCTCCTTTCCAAGCCCTAGTGTCGTAGGGGTGCACACAAATAACTTCATAAGGATCTCTAGATCTATGCAATGAAAGCATATGTCATATAAAAATTGTAGATCTTAGATCCATGTGTTCAAAAAACTTTACTTGCAATCTTGATGTTCCTACATCAATTCCTATCGATGAAGAGTTAGGTGAGGATCTCAAATACCTCACGATTTTTCGCTTGATGGCTCTCTCTTTGAACCTTGGCATTTGAAGATGGTGGAATACTCTTCTTAAGGAAGGAGGGTAGGACTTTCTCTCTCTCTCTCTCTCTCTCTCTTTGTGGAAAATTGAATAGAAAGATTATCAATATGAAAGCCTTAAACCCCTAAGGAGATTTATATAAACTTCCTTGTGGGCTTAAGTGACTTGAGTTCATCTTGTGTTTGAGTCATTGAATTTAGCTCACTTAGGCCCTAAATAATTAATTAGCCCTAGTGAGCTTTAATTAATTACTTAGTGTTAGGAATTTGAGGCTAATCCAAACTATGGTAATCACCCTATAGGGGGGGGGGGGGGGGGGGGTAAATAGGGTGATGGTCTCTTTTTCCCAAATTTAAACTATATAAAAATAAGAGACAATTATATGCAAATATATAATAAACAAAATAAACACAATTGCATATAATTTAAAAGAGTAAGGGAAGAGAGAGTGCAAACACAAGATTTATAGTGGTTCGGTGCAACCCGGCCTACATCCACTCTCCTCTAGCTTCAATCCCAAGCTTGAGGTTCCACTAATTCAAGGCTTCCAAACCAAGCCTTCAAGCAATACAATTGGATTATGGTTCCAATCCACCCTCTTGGACTTTTGGCTCCAAGCACCCTTTACACTTCTCAAGAGATACCACACTCTTGGAAAACTTCCTCTCAAGGATATACAAATAAAGATCTCACAAAATCCTAGTAATAGAACTTTAGGCTCAAAGATACAAGAAAAACTAGGATTGAATGGTGCACTAAAGATATGCAAGTTTTGGAACAATGGTGCACTCAAAACACTTCTTCAAAGGCTCAAATATATTCAAGAAAGGTTTAGGAAGGTTAAGTTCTTTAAACAATGAAGATTGGAGCCTTTTTATAGAAGAAAAAAGTCAAACTAGCCGTTTGGGGTTCGACCGGTCGAGCTGAGGGTCGACCGGTTGACTAGCCGTTAGCATTTAATGCTTGGCAGGTGACCGTTGGGCCTCGACCGGGCCTCGACCGGACCTCGACCGGACGAGGTTCAACCTTGACCGGTTGAACAACCGTTCTGGAAGAAAGAGAAAATTTTTGCATTTTTCGAACGGTCGACCGGGTACTGTTCATACCCCTCAACCGGTTGAGCTGAGGGTCAACCGGTTACTGTTCATAACCTCAACCGGTTGAGCTGTGGGTCAACCAGTTACTGTTCATCCGGTTCAACCGGTTGAGCCATTTTTGGCTCAACACTCAACTTTTTCAATTTAAAACCTTTAAAACAAGTTTGGAAAATATTTGACACAAGGTTTTAATTGAAAACATGAAATCATCCAATTTTAAAAGGATTTAAAATGAATTAATTCTTGGATGATTTTGGTACATAAGTAAAGAATGTAATGCATGAAAAAACCTAGTGCACCAACAACCTTACAAGGAGATCTTATGAAGCTTGGGTCTTGAAAAGCACTTCTCTTTGAGGTGGTCTTCTTCTTCATGATTTCTCTTTGGCTTGATATGTCTTTGTAATTGCCACTTTGGAAATCATCTTGCCTAATCACACTTAAATTATAATCATTAGTTCTAAACCTTGTTTTGTTATCATCAAAATCAAGATTAACCAAACCTTGGTTTCACACTTAGTCAATCCAAAAAGACCATTCATTCACAAGCTATTATGCAATTTTGCATATTTACTAAAATGCTCTTATGTAAACATGTGAATAAATAACCTAACTATCCCTAAAAAATGTGTCACCAAGGGAATAAAAGTTCGAGCGGGGACCATTGGGACCCATAAAAAAGTATTAGCTCCCTTAGAATCTAATTTTGACGTTAACTTAACATCTCACTATAGGGAGTCAATTGTACTTCACCATCCTATGATATTAAATCAAGATGGAAAACTTGAGTCCATGACCTACTAATTATTGCATGCAAACTCTCCATGAATTAGTATTCATAATCTAACGAAATAAACATTATCAACCTCTCAAGATTACCTCTACCATCTTTAAGTTTTGGATCCTCCTATTATGTGCTCAATTGACATACTTTAGCTCTTGAACAACAATGTCAAATTCCATTGAATGAAATACTATGGCCATAGATTTCATGATCACATGTCCTTAGGATCACCAAAGGGGGCATGCTGCTTCAAACTCATGAGTTATCGTGGTCTCTATCTTGAGAATATATATTGTCACCTACCCTAATCAATAGCGACTCAATCCATAATGAATATATAACCACCTTAGGGTCTTACCCGTAGGGTAAAGCCATCAAATACCTTAAGGTTCAATATTTTCTTAAGGTTGAGAGTCTATACGACATAATTAGATTGGTAAAGTCATTACTACTCGATAGTCAATTTTATGATTCACCATAGGTATTGTCTAATGTGTAACCATACACACTAGTCCACTCACCATGAGAAACTTAACCCAATGATTAAGGCTAATCATCCTTCTAAATAAGAGGTAATGCACTACAATCTCAAATGGATTGTCTAAGTCCATGAACCAGTCATGAACAACTCATTTACTTAGAAGAAACCTATGACTTGGATCTTTTATATAACTCCTAATGCACCCAATTCATTACAATGCAAGTAATGTAGACTTAAATGCTTTAATATAGATAATGCATAAATATATAATAACAAAGGAGAATTGGAATCATAATATAAATGTTAATGAATTTTATTCATTTTTACATCATGTCATGCTTTTAAGGGTTCTATTCATTTATATCTATATATTTCAAGGAAATTAGGTTAATGGTGTCATATTGATTGTATCTTCTTTTCAAGGCTCGATTATCCTTAATGTACACCAAATTATTTATCATTGATGAGCTAACCTATTTCTCCTCTTTTTATGAATCTATAAAAATTTATGAACACATAAATATATTTTAAAGTTTTAAGTTACATTTAAGGCTATATTGTTTGTAATTAGTTTAACTACTTACATTTTCAAAGATAGTCCAATTTTGTTCACAACTCGAAGCACTACATGTTAGGCTGAGGACTTTCATCCCAAACCTTTGCAAATTTGGAGCTAAGGCTCCATATGCAACTCAACATTCAATTGTAGTATAGATATCAATAATTGAGTGAAACAATTCATCTATTTTTTTTTTTAAAAAAAAAAATACAATACAAGCATTTAAATAAACAAAACTAACTAACTTGGTGGTCTAGTTTTCCTTGTCCTAATAGTTAATTCATTCTTAAAGAGTCTTCAGTTGTTTGTGTACAAACTCACTTTTCCCATAATTTTTTCTTGCTTAAGAGGGTCTCATGTCAACCTTAAGATGCATTTATATAAATTGTCAATAATATTTGCATTATGCTTTAATTTTGGTTTATCATAGAAGAATTCCCGATTTAAAAAGTACCCACCCTCATATAAAGCTTGATGAAGCTGAATCCTCCATCTTTTATTAATGATTTTGAAGATTTCTTTGTACTTATCTTCATTTCTATTAAAAAATTTAACAATCGTCTCTTTATCTCTATTCATGGCCTCATAGATGTATCTCATAAGATCTTTTCTTTCACTATCAACCAAATGAAGCACACAAATAAGGGGACTTGAAACCTTTAAGGAAAAGATAATAGTGTTCTAAAATGAAGGCATTAGAATTGTGTTGGCTATAGTTTTCCCCTTTTGCTCTTTTACACATTTGCTATCATTTCCATGATTATTTCCATTTCCATGACCTACCTTTTGAACACCAACTATTGCAATATTGACAATTACATTTTGTAGACCAATTTGTGAATTAGAATTCAACTATTCAATATAAACTATCGAGTCATATTTTGATCCAACACTAGCCAACAAAATCATTATAAGACCCTTATTAATTAGAGCTACTCTAAAGATAGCCAAATGGTCTGCAATCCACTTGATCTTGTTAATGTAATTAGCTTTTGAGATGAAGCCTTTTTTGGTTGTTTGCATTTAGATTCTTAGTTGAAGCACCTTGCATTTGAAGGAGAGGCAAACAGATGCACCAAAACTTCCTAGACTTCCAGTGAAATGGTACACCCCACAATCAAACAAGCAACACGTTTTAACATCAAGGTAATCATTCAACCTAAGATCAATTAATCCTATCTTTGCTAATAAAAATACTTTGGATTTAACATTTTATTAATGCTAAAGGAATTACCTTTAGCATTGATGGACTCATCTAAACAAGGTTTCTTTCTAGTAACAAAACCATCAATGACATGACCTCGAAGATTAGGAAGGATTTGTGATCTCCAAATAAGATAATTTTTTCTCTTTAGCTTGATTGGTAGAGTGAAGTTGAGATTGGAAATAATTGAATAAGACTAACAAAAAAGGATGAATCAACTATTGGATTTGTGGTAGTACTAGGAATAACAATGGTGAATAGGAGTGTTGGGATAAAGCCTTGGAAAGCATGACATGATATGACAAATTAAGATTCATTAATAAATTTATTTATTTATGTTTCCAATTCCCTTTATTATCTGAGCATTTATGCTCATATCACTTACATTATATATGATTTAGGTGCATTAAGAGTTAAACAGAAGATCCAAGTCATGGGTTCTTTGCAAGATGATAAGTTGTTCACAGTTAGTTTATGGAATTGAGAAATCCAGTAGAGATTATAGGACACTACTCCTAATTGGAGGGATGACTTATCTTAACCATCATGCTGAGATTCTCATGGTGAGTACACCAGTGTGTATGGTTACACATTGGACAAAATCTACAATGAATCATGACATAAGTCTATTAGTTGTCATGATTCACCAAACTATTATACTGCATGGACTCTCTGCTTGAAAATATATTAAGTCTATGTTGAAATCAATAGGAGGCTTTAACCTATAGGTGAGATCTTAATATTGTCATATATCCCCACATATTGGGTCACTATTGATGGAGGTTGGTGGTAATGAGTATTCTTGATAGGCACACCATGATATCTCATAGGATTGAGACAATATGTCTCATTGGGTGATCCAAAGGACATTTGATCAGGAAGACTATGACTATAACAATTCCTTTAGTGGAATTTGACATATGCTTCTTGAAGTTAGAGCATGTCAATTGATCACATAATAGGATTTGAGAGACAATCTTGATAGGTTGATAGAACTACCTTATTAGATTGAGAACACCAGTTCATAAGGAGTATGCATTTAGTAGATAGTAGGTCACGAACTCGAACTTCACTTTGTAATTTCATAGGATATTGTATTGTAGTTGATTATCTCTAGTGAAATGTTGAATTACCTTTATAATTGGATTATGAGGGAGTTAGTATTTTTTTATGAGTCTTAGTGGTTCCTACTCAAGCTCTTATTTTATAACACTAGATCTTATTAAATTACTTTTTTGGACTGGGTTGATTAATTAATTAGAGTCCAATTGGACTAATACATTAATTAAGATTCAAGTGGATTGGATTAGGTAACCCAAGTCTAATTTGGACTCAAGTTACTTAAGCTTGTAAAGAAACCTATAAATGCCCCTTTAGGGGTTAGAACTAACATACTTTTTGACACTTTGTCTTCTAGAGAGGTTTTTCCAAAGAGAAACCCTAGCCACCTTTAAGAAGAAAGAGAAGTTTACACTTCTCTTACGTGTCTAGATTCATGTGAGAAAAGATCAAGTAGAAGAACATTGGGTAGACAAGATCTTCAACGTCTTCAACAACTTCTACGGATTGGAATTGGCCTAGGAACATCTAGATCGTAAATATGCTCACCATATCTCTAAATCTAGCTCCTTATATGGTTTTTTATGTCATGTTTTCAATTGTGTTTGATCTAAAGAAGCTTAGGGTTAAATGCATGCACCTTATTCGATTCTAGGTCGGGAAACACAGTAATCTAGGGTTCCCAACAAAGAGTAATAACATTGGTTTTATGTGGCTTTAATACCATGATTGGATTTGAAAAATATGAAAAAGAAAAATTAAGCATGACTAGGGAATATTTTAGAGAAAATAGGAAGACCCCTTTCTCTTTTCCTCTATTTATACTATATATTGTTTTTTTATTTTGCAATACTTATATATAATCAATTCTTCTCGGCTATGTTTGGTTCTCGGAAAATGCTAAGGAAAGAAAAAAAATTATGTGGAAAATTATTTTCTTTAGTTTGGATTACATGGAAAATATGATGGAAAAAAAATACAAAGGAAAATATGATGGAAAATATCATAATATTTTCCCTATTATTTTCCTTAAAAAATAATGAGGAAAATAAGAGAAAAAGAGAAGGAAAAAGTTGGGGAAAATTTATCGGGCTCTTCACCGGTTGCTATGCCCCCCCCCCAACCCCCAACCCCCGTCTCTCTCTCTCACCGCAAAACTGAATTCATAAACTCAGTCATTTGCTACACTTTGACTGTGCTGCTTTCATGACCGACGACACACCTTCCACCACCACCACCAACCCTCTCCTCCCCCCTAGCCGGCGGTGGTTCAGCTCCCTCCGTCTCAAAACCACTCTCTCCGCCGAGCTTGGGGGCTCTGTGGGCGACCTGGGCACCTACATACCCATCGTTCTAACTCTCAAACTGGTCAACCACATGGACCTCTCCACAACCCTCATCTTCACGGCTCTCTACAACATCTCCACCGACTTTCTCTTCAGCATCCCAATGCCTGTCTAGCCCATGAAGTCCATCGTTGTCGTCGCCATCTCCGACCCCCTCCTCTCCCTCCCCCAAATCGTTGTCGCGGGTCTCTCCACTGCCGCCACCCTCTTCATCTTCGGCGCCACCGGCCTCATGTCCCTCTTCTACCGCTTCATCCCCTCCCCGTCGTCTGCGGTGTCCAGTTCTCCCAGGGCCTCGCCTTCGCCTTCTCCGCCATCAAATACATCTGTTACAACCAGGACTTTTCCTCCGAAAAATCCGGTCCGCCTAGAAATTGGCTCGACCTCGACGGAATCGCACTTGCCCTTTTCTCTATTCTGTTCTTGGTCTTGTCACTGGTTCTAGTGATTTTGGCGATGAAGCTATCTCCTTGGGTGTTCATGAAGAAGAAAATGATTCTATGAATCGCTCTCGCCGTCGTGTGCGACGGAGAATGAGGATTATGTCGTCAATTCCAGCTGCTTTAATTGTTTTTATACTAGGCTTGGTGCTTTGCTTTATTCGAGACCCTTCAATTGTGAAGGATCTTTGATTTGGTCCATCTAGAATCCATCTACGGGAAGATTGAAAAATTGGTTCTTTCTCTGATTTTTAGAAAATAAGAATATAAAATTTATTTTATTATTCTATAAATTGATAACCATACGAGACAAATTATTGAATTTATTTTCCTTTCATTTTTCCTTAACTTTTTTTTTTTCATAGTTAACCAAACAAAAAAAATAATTTTTTTTCCCTTGAATTTTTGATGAATAACCAAACAAACGAAAAAATTTATATTACTTTCCTTACCTTTTTCTTTCCTTCCATTTTTCCTTCCAATTTTCTTTCTCTCGCATTTTCCGGGAACCAAACATAGCCCTCATGTCTTGTGCTAGTGCTCTCTGTTTGAAAAACCTAAGGGATGTTTCTAGAATTATTCTCAACATTATTCAACTTTAATTAGTTTTGTTGATGCCTTAAAATTAATTTCATTTGCCAATTTTAGTATTCATACATTTCTGATTTAGTAAAATATAAAAATAATAAATTTTATTTTACATGTTTCCTTAAATTTATTTATGTTCTTTCAAATAAGAAAGAATTGAAAACTATAATTTTTTTTTTATTTCTTTTCCATTTTTATTCAAGGAAAGAATTTGAAAATATAAAAATTTTCAAATGACTTTATTTATATTTTTTTAATAAATCAAATAAAATGTTAAAATTTGCGTCAAAAAAAGTAAAATAAAACAGACCATGACTTTTAGTGTATATAAATTCCAACAGGTTACAATTACAAATGCAATACTAGAGGCTCTGGAAAGTATTTCCTTGAAGTCGCTCTCACTTCCGAATTTCCCAAACTTTCAACAGAGAGAGGGAGAGAGAGAGGAGAAACTAGGGTTCGGTCGTTTAGGGGAGACTGAGAGAGAGAGAGAGAGAGAGAGAGAGAGAGAGAGGAGGGAGAATGAGTCGTCGGGAGTGTAAAGTGTGCAATGAAGCTGCATCCAAGTACAAGTGCCCCTCTTGCCTTATTCCATAGTAAGTTTTCTCCATCCACAATATATAATATTCATCTTCCTTTCTTTTCTAATTCTATGTTTCAATCTCGCCTGGTTTTTGATTGATTTCCTTTCATTCACTCCTTGCAGTTGTTCTCTTGTCTGTTTCAAGAAACATAAAGGTATCCCCACCATTTCATTCTTTCATTTATTTGTTTCTTTTTACTTATTTATTGATTTATTCATTGAGTAGTTCGGGATGGAACTACAAATAAGAAAATTGGACAATTTCGATACACAATGTTAGCTAAATTGTTTGGGGTAAGGATTGAAATTATCAGTATAATGGAGAGGCGATTCAGGGCGAAAACTTTACAAAGTACAATTTCACTACCGCATTTTATGTTCAGAGATTAGTAATTATTCTATATGTACGGTTTGGAACAGCTGTATCTTGCTTCTCTTGTAAAGATTTATGTGAATAAAAGGTTTCTTTATCATGTTTTTTCTTTTTCTTTTTAAAAATTTATTATTATTTTTAAATAATAGTAGTTCTTATGTAAAATGCAAGAAATCTTAAAAACTCAGGAATAATTAGTACAATAATATGAAAACTGTAAAATCTATTTCACCACCATTTCTGGTAATACATCCAGTTTCCCTTAATTACATAATTTTAGATGATTGATTTGTACTTTCAAATGCTATGTAAAATTAATAGAGCTGATCAATTTTCTTGAGAGAACCAAACATGATTCTCGCTAGTTTGTTTTATATTAATTTAGCTAAATAGAGCTGATCAATTTTCTCAAGAGAACCAAACATGATTCTTGCTAGTTTGTTGTTACTTATTAATTTAGCTAATCCTTCATACAGAAATTATGGGTTGTTTAGTTAGGTAGTCACGGTTATTATTTTGCTTCTTTATTGCTCTGCTGATTGGGTGCTTCTGTTATTTCTGCCTCCTCTAGATCACAAGGTAGAGCTTATAGGTTTGACAATACCATTTTGTTTTTTTAGTAAGTGTTCATATCGATTTGATAAGAAGATGAGAACTAATTTTTGGTTCATATGAATGGTGCAGAAATTCCATGTGTTAAGCCGGTATCTCCTGAGGTAAAAACAAGTAAGAATTCGTTGCTCTAATTACATGTTAATCATTTACCTAGTTAGATTACTTAGTACACTTGTATGTCTAAGATTCTTTTGATTTTTCATAGATTTATAGTTTTATGATAATAGGTGTAGCAAGTACTGTTATGATTATACACTGAGGCTTGGCATGGTGACATGCCCCTCATTCATGCTAGTTTGTGCTCTTTTCACGATGATTTACTTGAATGCATTCTTCAAAGCCTAAATGTTTAAAAGTCAAACTACTTTGAAAACCATCTTGCATTAGAATGCAACGTATTTACCATTAAAAGAATTTCTTTTTTCTTTTTAAAAAAAATCTAGATAATATGGACTAAGAAACACCCATCTCTTGTTTCTTCATGGACTACTCATTGTAATGCAATGTATTTATGCTTGGTAATGATTTTCTATTGTTCTATCTCATGAGGTTAATTTATTGCAAACCCTTATTTTACGAGACATGTACAATTTACATTGTTTAATTCTGATTTATCAGATGAAGATTCACAGTTGCTTGTAGAAAGACCATACCTTGTGGATGAACCAAGTGAGGTACTGCAAAAGCTGCAACTAGAGTCTATAGGTATGGTTTTCTATCTCAAAGTCAATAGCCATACCTTATAAGAATCAAATTATCCAAGTAACATGATTAATAAAATGTTTTTACTGAGGGGTGCCTCATCATCTCATATCCTGGGTGGGGTGGGGGGTGCTGGTGAGGGTTGTTGCATCTCAATGTTGTAGAAGACATGTGGCCTACACTGTCCTGGGAATCTGCACTTGATGTTCTGGCAAATGACAATAAGTTCAGGAATCCTGCAGGCTGCTAGATCTCTCAATTGCTTCCCCTTTCCCAAAAGTTGAAGCAGCAGGTCTAGGATGTCAGCAACAAAAGGGGTGCAAGTCCTCGCCCAATCTGCCCCTGTAGCTGTGCATCTTACTCCTGTAGACCTGTGGTAATTATATGTTTGTCCTAATGATCATCCAATTCCTCCAAATGATACTGGGAAACAGCCAAAAGGGCTTATGAGCCAACCAACTCGGTTGTTGTCTAACCTGTATAGACCCTTCAGCCTGTTAGCCTCTGCGATGATTGCAGACACTGATGTATCAAGGATACTCACAATGGCCCACCAAGTATAAAAGGAACCACGTCAGTAGTAGGTTGACCATGCATCAAACTATTTTTTCTAATAGGTAAAGATAAATTTATTAATGCTTCTATAAAAGAGGGGGCCATCCCACAAAGCATAGAAAATCCAGTATACTCCTATTATAAGAACCCAATCAGGCATCAAGATATGAAAAACTAGAGAGAAAGAAATATATCACGAACTAAGAGAATCAAGTATAGAAAATCCAGTACCCTTCTTTTAACAAGAACTCAACCAGACATCAAGATATGCAAAACTAAGAGAACGAAAATAAATCAAGGACTAAGAATAAATTAAGTCTTTCTGTTTACCTTGACCTTTTTTTCGTTGAAGTTTGCCCTTGAGATATCTGTGGGTGTTGAGAGTCTAGGTATCTTAGAGAGAAATCATGGCTAATGAAGGGGCTCTTGCCTTGGAACTAGAAGCTTTTATCCCCTGGAGGGGCTACAAGCTGAGGGATAGTAAAAGTGATGGCTGTCAAAGGTGGGAAAAGTGCTACATTACCCCTCTTGTGAGAACTTTGTTTGGGGAGTCCTTAAAAAAATGATCTGTCCCACCAAATGCTTAGACTTCAGAAAGGAGTCTGGATAAGACAATACCTGTTTCTTACTACAATCAATTCTGAATAGTGCATGGTCTAGCTCTCCTTGCACTAGGTTACCCTAATACCATGACCTCAGTGTGAAACTGGTACTGATGGGCATCCTAGACAGAGGCGGTAATGTCAAAGGTAATAAAGGGATGGGGTCCCCTGGTTGTAACTGCCTATAAACCTAGTATGGCTTGTAGACCATCAGGAGACAGATGCCTCTTGATGAAAGTGGGTACACCAAAGGGGAGAATGCAGTAAGCATGTGAAGGCAATTGGTTCAAGTTGTTGTCTCATCAGTAAGATCAAGAGCGGTAGGATGCTCAGGAATGAAGTCTTGAGCCCTTACTAGAGGATGGTAATCAATGTAATGCCTATGAGTAAGCCCTTCTTCATTTATATATGATACAAGGTGTTTGTGTTGACACAGATAACCTCATGAAATCTACAGTGAGGAAGTCGACATGTTATTCTCACCTTTCTTCTGTCCTCTGAGATTGGTGCTCATCTCATGTGGTATGGGACAATGGGAGTAACGCTTACAGTGCTCAAATAGGAGAAGAAAAATCCATAAAGCAATTGTAGCCACTACCTGATGCCTCTAAAAATCTGTATTTGCAGTTGTCATGCCAACTCAATGATGGAAAGATCCCAAGGATAGTGGGCCAAGTGGGAACCTCACTTCCTGAGAAATTTAAATGTCTAATAGCAAGACAAAGCATCAATGCTCTCTCAGGCGACCTCTCTGAAACTCACATGGATAGCCACATGTGAGGAAGGCCTCTAGTTGTTACTGTTGTTGGAGCATCAATGCATCAATTTTGTGCAGATTGTGATCCTTCTTCCCCTTCTTCTGGAAGACAAAGCATCAATGTGCTCTCAGGAGGCCCCTCTGAAACTTACATGGATAGCCACATGTGAGAAGTCCTCTAGTTGGTACTCTTGGTGGAGCATCAGTACATCTATTTTCTGCAGATACTGATCTTTCTTCTTGGTTTTTACTCAATGGACCAAACACCAATATGGAACCATGCCTTCTCTTCTTAGATACATCAATATGGAACATGTCGCATTGGTTTTATTCAATGGACCACACACTGTTATGGAGACTTGTAGCATAGGTTTTACTTAATGGACCATTTTTTTATTTTTTTATTTTTATTTTTATTTTTATTTTTATTGTTTGTGGGGAAAATGGAACAAAATATGATTTTATTTAGCAGACTGCCACAATCTTGGACATTTTATTTAGCTTTGGATAGTGACTAAAATATTATGTCTTTGTAACAGACTTGCCATCTCTGCATTTAATCTTGATTTGAACTGAATTCAATCTTGTACAGTTTCACCATTTGCTTTGGGTTGAGCCACTATGCTCACTCAATACCTCTTCTCTGAAGACATTTTGTCTAGGATGATCCTCACCTGTATGAACAATTTATGGACACTGATGAGGACACCAGACTCCACCTGTGCCTCAACAGCTTGATTTGTTGGCATGCATACATAAGAGGGATTTTGCATGACAAGCTCTGGGCTTAATATACACATAAATAAAAAAGTACTGATCACAAGCAAGTGGTGGAAGTGAAAATATCAGATAGAGAAAGTTTAGTTTTTACATAACTTTTTTGAATCAATGGCAGCTCAAAGAATGAATAGATGTTTCAAAGAGGGTAGGAGAAAAAAATAAGCTCTTCTGGAACTGGACTTGGGACTTTTCGGAATTGAAAGGATCACAACAACCTATTGGGTTTTTGAAACTAGAGATTTTAAGAACTAGAGGTTTTAAGGATCAACCTATTTGATCAATTACTCTAGTTTCATTTATATAAAAGTACTATACATATCACTACTGCATTTTTTAATAGGTTCTTTGTTAATCCACTTATTGTTTTTTTTATGGTTATCATCCAAAGCATGGCATGACTACTTTCTCTCGTGTTCCATATACTTCTACCTTTAGATGCCTGAACTGACCTTACATCGTTTTTATGTGACTTAATGTTCAAAATGCTTTCCCTATACCTCCCAATTAAGTGGCTATAAGTTTCTGATTCGTCCTCAGCCACTCTTCCACATGGTAGAGGGTTGATATTATGCTGAGACTGTAGGTAACAAGTTGTTTCTGCATATATTTACACTGTTGAGCAGAAAAGGGGAAGTCATAAGATTGTTACATTTTGATTTTTGAAGCCATTACTGGTGACAGCAGTAACACAAGAAGATGTTCTCTTTTACAGCTTCTTCCAGTGAAATCCGTGATGCTTTGAAGGATCAAGATCTTCAGGAACTCATCAACAAGATTGATCAATCCCCAGATGCCGAGAACGTGAGTACTCTGATTTTAAATTGTGATGAAGTTTTTCTTTATACGATAGTTGTAGCTAGAGGATGATTTTTCATTGGTAAATCAACTTGCCACTAGTGCAAGAATGAGGTAAAGAATGGCTAAAGTCTTTGTCAACTTTGATTAGGAACTCGAGAAAGCTATGGGAATTGAGGCATTCAGCATCTTCACTGATAAGGTATTTCCTTCAATTGCTGTCCATGTACTCTCCTGTAGTTGAACCCCTATTAGTGTTCATGTGTCACCATATAGTCATTTCTTTGAAGGTTCAGAAATTTGAGCAAGGAAGAGCTTTAAATGACACAATTTTTTTTTTCCTTGTTAGATTTTATCTGCTATTAGCCGATGACAGCGAGCCGTTGTAGGTTAAAGATGTTTCTTGCACCCAACCTACTCTTTTCTGTGGAGAAACCTTTTTGTACTGCTGCACTGGCTTCTTGGACTTCAATATGGCTGTTCCCAAGTCATGGTATCATAAGTGGGACAATTGTGCTGCAGTCTTTGACCTGCTTAAAAAGCATAGTCATTCAATTAAAATGTTTTGACAATCTTAATATAAGATAAATTCGTGTGACAGAAGGCAAGTGAATATAGATTAGTAGAGCTAAAAAACCTCAGCCATGTATCCTTTTCTAAACTCTTGTTTCCACTGTTATGTGGGATTGTCATGTTATGTGGGATTAGAGAATGAGAATGAATATTTTGTTTCTATTTTTATTTCTTTTTGAATAAGAATGAGTTTGATAATTTCAATTTTTTATATTTGGATGTACCAAGTAATGTAAAGTTAGAATAATAATTTGTTTTTATTTTAATGTTCGGTAACGGTGGGAATGAGAAAGGAAAAAGAAATGAAATGATAATATTTTGTGAGTTTCTTTTTTTTTTTTTTTATAAAAAAAAAAAACTAAATAATAAGACGAAGAAAAACTAACTATAAAATGTCATATAAAGTTAATCGAAGGGATTATACGATAATTTAACATGTTCTATATCATTTCTTCTCTTGATGGAGATCAATTGAAATTTTCATTTATAAGTGAGATTTTATCTTGATTGAAAACCAACTTTTTAATTTAATTTATTTTTATTTTTATTTAAATTATACAAATATGAAAATGGATGTGAAAAAGTCCTCAATTTCACATGTCATGGCACCCTAATGTGCCATTTGTATGGGTTGTATATGATCCAGGATGGGTGGCACCTCTAGAAATGTCGTGCCACTTTGGCTGCTATTGGGCTTCCCATCCATCATTAGCACTTCTTAATCCGAAAAGGTTAATAAGTTCGGGGCATGCATGGTTTTCAACACGTTGATTTATTATTTTCAAAATCCATGTAAGAAATGTATTTTTATTTGTTTACAATTTATCACAGCAAATCTGAGAGCTTGTTTGACCTTATTATTATAATTAAAATGCTTTTAATATGTAGCGCTTTTATTAGTAGTGTTTCCATTATAAATAAATGTTTTTAAGTAAAATTTTTAGTGTTCAAATATAACCTATGAAAGTAGTTTGATAATGTATTATATAATAAAAAGGTTTTTTTTTTAATTCATTTACCAAATGAACGTATAAAAATCACTTCAATTGATTCTCTAGATTTTTAGAACTGATTTTAATACTTAATTCTTGTAAAGAAGTGTTCAAAAACACTTCCAAGGATTCAAAAAGACTTCCAACCCCTCTCATTTATGTTCATCTAAATGAATTTTTTCAAAATGATTCTCCATTAATTATTACTATCTATAAAAATAGATGTGTTTTAGTAAATTTTTTGGATATTTAAATCGATAAGCTTCTTTTCCCAAGGCACCATACCTATATAACTCTTGCTTTTTGCCAAAAGTTGGCTTTTGGATTTTCATTCTCTATAACGACCCGCATCCAACCATGTAGATATTGTCCGCTTTGGGCCCAAGGGGCGCTCACGGTTTTAAAACGCGTCTACAAGGTTAAGAGGAGTTTTTACATATATAGCGCCAGAAACATTCTCCCTTATCCGATGTGGGACATTACAAACACCCCCCCATGCAGACACAACGTCCTCGTTGTGTCTCATGGGATTGCGGGGCCAAACAAACAAACACCCCTTACGGGGCCAACAAACCCCCACACCGGGGTCAGGGATCGGCTCTGATACCATTTATAACAACCCGCACCCAACCATGTAAATATTGTCCGCTTTGGGCCCAAGGGACCCTCATGGTTTTAAAACGTGTCTACAGGATTAAGAGGAGTTTTTACATATATAGCGCTAGGAACATTCTCCCCTATCCGATGTGGGACATCACAAATACCCCCCATGCAGACACAACGTCCTCGTTGTGTCCCATGAGATTGCGGGGCCAAACAGATAAACACCCCTTACGGAGCCAAACAAACCCCCACACCGGGGTCGGGGATCGGCTCTGATACCATTTGTAACGACCCGCTCCCAACCGTGTAGATATTGTCCGCTTTGGGCCCAAAGGGGCCCTCACGACTTTAAAACGCGTCTACTTGGTTAAGAGGAGTCTCTACATATATAGCGCTAGGAACATTCTCCCCTATCCGATGTGGGACATCACAAACACCCCCCCATGCAGACACAACGTCCTCGTTGTGTCCCATGGGATTGTAGGGCCAAACAGACAAACACCCCTTACGGAGCCAAACAAACCCCCACACCGGGGTCGGGAATCGGCTCTGATACCATTTGTAACGACCCGCACCCAACCATATAGATATTGTCCACTTTGGGCCTAAGGGGGCCCTCACGGCTTTAAAACGCGTCTACAGGGTTAAGAGGAGTTTTTACATATATAGCGCCAGGAACATTCTCCCCTATCCGATGTGGGACATTACAAACACCCCCCCATGCAGACACAACATCCTCGTTGTGTCTCATGGGATTGCGGGGCCAAACAAACAAACACTCCCTTGGGCCCAAAGCGGACAATATTTACATGGTTGGGTGCGGGTCGTTACAAATGGTATCAAAGCCGATCCCTGACCCCGGTGTAGGGGTTTGTTGGCCCCGTAAGGGGTGTTTGTTTGTTTGGCCAGCAATCCCATGAGACACAACGAGGACATTGTGTCTGCATGGGGGGTATTTGTAATGTCCCACATCGGATAGGGGAGAATGTTCTTGGCGGTATATATGTAAAAACTCCTCTTAACCCTGTAGACGCGTTTTAAAGCCGTGAGGGCCCCCTTGGGCCCAAAGCGGACAATATCTATATGGTTGGGTGCGGGTCGTTACAAATCCTGGCGCTATATATGTAGAGACTCTTCTTAACCAAGTAGACGCGTTTTAAAGCCGTGAGGGCCCCTTGGGCCCAAAGCGGACAATATCTACATGGTTGGGTGCGGGTCGTTACTAATGGTATTAGAGCCGATCCCCGACCCCAGTGTGGGGGTTTTGTTTGGCTCCGTAAGGGGTGTTTATCTGTTTGGCCCCGCAATCTCATGGGACACAACGAGGACGTTGTGTCTGCATGGGGGGTGTTTGTGATGTCCCACATCGGATAGGGGAGCAAGTTCCTGGCGCTATATATGTAGAGACTCCTTTTAACCAAGTAGACGCGTTTTAAAGCCGTGAGGGCCCCCTTGGGCCCAAAGCGGACAATATCTACATGATTGGGTGCAGGTCGTTACATTCTCCTTAACAAAATCGAAGGAAAAGTTTGCAAGAATGAGTTGACCACTACAGAAGATTGGCTTTTTGGAGTTATGGCATAAGAGGTCAGGACATATGAATGAGAAAGAATTACAAGTTTTAACAAGAAAGTCTTCAATCCCTTTATCCCAAAAAGAATCCTTATCTCCATGTAATTATTGTTTTCTCAAGAAACAACACAAAGTTTCTTTCAACAGTACATCAACAAGGAAGTTAGAGAAGCTAGAGTTTGCACACTCTAATGTATAAGCCCTATTGATGTGGAGTCCCTTAAGGGGGACAAATACATTGATGTTGCTACTAGGAGAATATGGGTGTACTTGTTAAGAACAAATGATCAAGTTCTTTAGCATTTTTAGCAGTTCTATGCCATGCTTAAGAAAGAGATTGAGAAAAAATTAAAGTGTCTTAGCTTTGCTAATGGAGGTGAGTACACCTTAAGGAAGTTTGAAGATTTATGTTTTAATAGTGTTTGGTACCCTACAATAGAATAGTGTAGATGAGAGGATGAATCATACTATCATTAAAAGAGTCAAGTGTATGCTAAAAACTACAAAATTGCTTGAGGTGTTATTGAGGGAAGTTGATTGAACTACATGCTATTTGATAAACAGATCATCATTAGTTCCTTTAAATTTAGAGGCTTCAAAGAAGATTTGGACTAGGAAGTATATATCCTATTTTCATTTGAGGGCCTTGAGATTTAAAGCTTTTAAGCATTTTCCCTAAGAATAGGGAACAAAGTTTGATGATAAAACAATTTCACACATATTTGTTAAGTATGCTAAGGAGTTTAGATTAGACCATAGGATCTAGTTAGGAAGATAGTTGTGAGAAATAAGGATATAATCTTCCAAGATGATCAAACTTTAGAAGAAGTTGGAAAGAAAAAAACCAACCTAACAACAACAAAGTGGATAACAATATATTCCTTCCTCATAACAACCTTGAAATGAGGAAGGAGTGGATGATGGGTTAGTTGTTGATGAGGGGCAAGAGTTGGTTAGAGAAGACAATTTAGTTAACATGCCTACACAAAAGCCAGTTGAGCAAGAGGAGTAGTAACCTCATCAAGAAGTTATAGTACCTCAAGTTAGGAGGTCCAATAAAGAGCATCATCTTTCCACCAAAAATTTCTCCATAGAGTATGTCTAATTACAAAAGAGAAGGAGTTGTAATAAAAACAATACCAATTGGTTGAGAGAAACACAAGATAAGATGAATTCCTTGTAGCAAAATGAAACCTATGAGTTGGTAAAACTTCCTAGAAAAAAGAAATCATTGAAAATAAGCAGGTGCTTAAGTTGAAAAGAGATAATAGTGGTAAGTGAATGAAGTACAAAGCTTGTTTGGTGGTCAAAAGCTTTGGGCAATATAAAGGTATAGATTTTGATAAATTTTTTTCTTCAATAATGAAGATGACTTTCATCATTGTTGCTTTAGGATTGGTAGCTAACTTTGACCTTAAGTTTAAATAGATGGATATGAAGATGAATTATCTTCATGGTACATTAGAAGAAGAAATCTATGTGGAACAACTCAAAGGGTTTGTATTGAGAAGGAAAGAACACTAGCTTGTAAATTGAAGAAAAGCCTTTATAGCTTAAGCCAAGCTCCAAGGCAACTCAAAGTTGGAGCATTCGATAATGATTCTAATTTTGGAAAAACAATAGTAGATCATTGTTTAACTTCAAGCCATATTTTGGTTATAGTTTTCTTGTGCTATTATTATATGTGGATGAAATTCTAATTGTTGATGAGATTAAGTTGATCTACAAGTTGAAAAAGAAATTGTCAAGTGTTTTTGACATGAGAAATTGAAAGTTTTTGTGGGAGAAAAATAGTTTTCTTCATTATATTGAAACCAGAATAATAAGTGGGATAAATAGAGAGAAATCTCACACAAGAATGTGATCTTCCTTAGAAAATAGGAACTCCTAAAATAGAAAAAAAAAATCTAACAACTCCTTAATATTTGAATATGAAATTCAAATTTATTAACAGAAAAACTAACTAACAAATTCCCTAACTTTTTGTCACTCCCCCTCAAGTTGGAGCATGGATAATTATCATGCCTAACTTGCTGATTAGATGCTTAAAGTTAGGTCTAATAAGCCCCTTGGTTAAAGTGTTTTCTATGTGTTGCATGGTCGAAACAAATGGCAAGAAAATAAAATAAAATAAAATAAAAACAACACCAACCTCAATTTTCTTCTTTATGAAGTGTTGGTCAATCTCTACATGCTTGGTCTACATGGGAGAGTTATGGGGTAAAAGATACAAGAGATGATGATAGACATTCATAGGATACAAAATTGGATATAGGATGTTTAGTACAAGATCTAACACATTTTTTTATAAGTAATAGGAATATCAAGATTACCAAGTGACTCAAACTGTGATATGGAACAAGGACCTAACTTTGAAAGAGTTTTATTTGGCTCGGGATTTAAATACTAACTTGTTCCTAGATCAGATTCATGACATTACTACAAAGTGGAGTTATCATTTCCTTGAAATTTGTTCTTCCTTAAGTAGACAATACTCTTAAAAATTTTCCTACTTGATTTGTTTCCAATATCTATTACTTTGTGAGTTTGATCAATTGATGGCATTAAGGTGGGTTGTATTGTGGTTTTAATACTTGAAATATTAGTGTTGGTACATTAGGTTATGTAATTTAAGTTGACAATTTTATTCCATTTATTTTGACATAGGGCTTTTCTAGATTATGTGTTTTACTTTTCATTGAAGGCTTAAGGTTGCTACATAATCAATCGAAATGACATAGGTAAGTATAAAAAGGCTTAGGAAAGGATAATAGGATTTATATAAGGCTTTTAGTAGACTCAAGGTTTTTTAAATTGAGAAAAAATATTTTTAAAATGGTTTTTTTTTAGAAAAAAATTAAGGGTGCTCAAATGCTCATGATAGAAATTCAATTTTGCATAATTGGATTAATTTTACAATTATAATAGGATTTATTTTACAATTTTAATTGAATTTATCTTTGAAATCCTAATTTGAGTTTTTTGTATCCTATAAATACCTTGCCTAAATAGGTTTTTCGTTTGGATACAAACATTTTGGAAAACCTAATTTGTCTTCCCATTCCCAAAGCTCTCAGAAGATTTTCATACTTTTGTTAAGTTGTGAAGAAGATTTGAATCCTCTCAAGTGTTAAGGTGAGATCCACTAAAGCATAGAAAGTGTTGTATCGGGAACATGGATTGTAGTATAGGTTTTGAAGAGTAAGTCTAAGTAAGCTACCAAGTAATTCTATGTACTACTTTCTCACATAGAGAATTGTTGAGTTGAGCTCTTTAACCTCTTGCTTTTTTTTTTATTATTATTATTTTTTTATTTTTTTATTTTATCTCTGCACTTTGTGGGGAGGTTTTCCACATAAAAAATATCATGTCTTATATTGAATCTCTTTTCATATTTTCTACTCCCTCATAAAAATTAATTGAATTAAAAATGTCAACTTTTGGGCTATTAAGAGTAAAAACACCTATTCACCCCCTTCTAGGTGTTACCCTACTAGATTTGCTTTTTCAATAGGTTTCCAAGGTTAGTTGAGGAGGACAAGGTTGTTCAATAGGTTTGGGCTATGGAGTAGGAGTTTCATCACTACCAAATCTTACATTAGGTGGTTGTGCGTCACCACCCAATCCCTACATTAGGTAGTAAATCATCACTATCCAAGCCTATAATTTGAAACACATTCATAAGATCCAAATCTTCACTTTTGTTTTCCCCTTGAAGATGAGTTTTACAAAAACATGATTTTATTTAAAAAAAAGTCATACTATGATAATAGACATTTTTTCGAAATGGGATCAAAACACTTATACACCTTTTATGTTGGAGAATAGCCAATGAAAACATATTTTTTTGTTTTAGGATCAAATTTGCTACGGTTGTGATTATAGACATGAACAAAAGTAGTACAACAATTTTTTTTTAAAAGTAAATATATTAAAACTTGTGATGAAGGAAAGGAATTTTTGCAAACATGGGAGAGAATTTAGAATTTTAAAACTCTTGTTGGCATTTGATTAATCAAATAAGTTGTAAGAATTATATCTCCTCATAAATACTTAGGAACTTTTGTTGAAAAAATCAATGATTGAATCATTTCTAAAAGTTATTTGTTTTTTTCTTTTAGCCACTCCATTTTAATGTGTTGTGTCACTACAAAAACTCTAATGCACTATACCATTTTCAAGAAAATATTTTTATAAGATTGTGTTGAAATATTCATTTCCATTATTACTTCTTAAAACTTGAATGTTTACTTAAAACTATGTTTAAAGCATTTGTGAAAATTTTTAAAAATTTGTTCAACTTTGGATTTTTCTTTTAATAATTACACCTAATATATTCTTACGTGATTATCAATGAAAGTAACAAATGATATTTTAATGAGAGTTTACTAACCGTAAACAGTCCCCAAACATCATTAGGAACAACAAAAAATGGTTTCAAGGGTTTATAAGGTTGTAAAGGACAAGATGCACAAAAATGTTTTGCCAATCACACACTTCATACTGAAACAAAGATGGGTCTTTATTGCTAAACAAATTTGGAAATTCACACATCAAAAGTTGGGATGGTCTTGCTTAAGATGCCATAATATAATTTCATTGTTAATAGAAATAAAAATAGATTCAAAATAAGTACGTACTTTGAGATTGTCTTCTCAATTAGTCCCATCTTCAAAGAAGTAAAGTCCTCCACTTTGTCTAGGATTGTAAATCATTCTTTTTGAGTTCAACTCCTAAAACTCACTTCGAGATAGGAAAAAATTAGTTTGACTCTTTTCATCTTGTGTTAGTTTACTAACAAACAATAAATTGCAAGACAAATTTGGAACATGAAGGATATTATGAAGAGTGAGATGAGAAGATAACAATCAACTCTTTCCCAACTATAGTCGAAAGTGAAATATCAATTATCTTAACCTTTTGATTTCCTATACCTGGACTGTAAGATCAAAATAGCTTTGATTAATCAATCACATGATCAGTTACACCTTGAATCTAAGATCTATGGGCAATTAAGATTGACACTAACAAAGGTTGTGATAGGATAATTACTTTTCTAAGCTAAGAAACAAAAAAACAACTAATTTGTTTGGGATGATTGAAGAAGTTTGCATAGTTGATTTATTTGTTCCTTTGTGAAAGGAATAGTCTCTAAAGAAGTTTGTTGTCCTTGATTAGTTCTTCCAACCTTAAAAGCACAATCGTCATTCTCTTATCTCTTCTTCCAATTTTGTGGCTTACTGTGTATCTTCCAATATGTTTCATGTGTATGTCATGGATGTTTGTAGTTGTCACATCATTATTTTTTTTTATTTGTTTAGCATCTTTTTATTTATTTTTTATTTTTTATCCTACATGATTGTACCCCTTAAAGACATTAGTAAAGTTCTCAATTGACTAAAAAAAAAAAAGAAGGTTTTTATTGACAAATCTTTAGTCACGACCATAAAATATCATCACCAAAGATATTCTTTTGTCACGACCAAGGTAAAATTGTGATTATGTGTTTATCAACATACGATGGAAAAAAAAAAAACATGTTTAGTTATAGTGATTTTCTCAACCATCACCAAAAGGATTAATGAGATGGTATTTTAGTCACAAATTTATTTGAAACCGTGACTATTTGTAAATTTATGGAACTTTTGATGCCAATAATTTTAGTCATGGTAATTTTATCATTCATGACAGAAAGTGTAACGAATGGATGTTTTAGTCACAATTTTTTTTTTTGAAACCGCGAGTATATATATTGTGACTTTTAGTCAATCCACTAATATAATTGATCGTGACTATATGGGAACCTATAGTCACAAATTTCATATTTGGTTGTGACCAAAGTCTATTATTTATTTTAATTGATTTTTGGATTACCTATTATAATTTCTTAGAAGAACTTTATATATATATATATATATATATATATATATATATATATATATATAGATATATATCTATGTATGCATGTATATCATATAAATTATCATTAATAGTAATAACAATAGTTCTTATTAATTATAAAAAGTTCAAAGTTATATTATTATATTTTTTTAAGTTAAGAAACAAATTGGTGTGTTATCTATTTTTCTTTAGTTAAAATTATTTATTTTTCTTGTTATGATTAATGGTTTAATAAGAAGTAAAATTGAGTTTAATATATTAGTTTAAAAATATGATGGTTCAATTTGATATTATTTGATAAAAAGTTTAAATACAAGTGAGTTAGCAAATTAAAAACAATTTGAATTTTATATATGATAAATAATTCTAATTATATTTAAAGTATCAACAAAAGTGATAACTAAATTTTACTATTAAAAATTAGGATCAAAATAATCTTCATGATAGGTTTATTAATAATAGGTTAATGATAATAGGTTTTATATAAAGTACTTATTTTTCTTATTGTATGATTGTTAATAATAGGTTTTATATAAAGACATTAAGAATTTGATATTCAATTGATATATTTTTTTATTAGGATGATAATAAGACCGGTTATTATAAAAAAAAAAAAAAATTATTAAATTTTATCATCATTAATATTATCTATCAATTTATAGTTATTCAATTCAAAATTATATTTCTATGTAGTTACTTCTTTTTTTAGTAAATTTAAATTTAGTAAACATGTAACAAGAATAATGTTTTAGTTAACTATTAAAATTTTAAAATATAGAACTTGATAAATTTTTAATATAAAATTTTAAAATTTTAGAATTTTAAAACTTGATAAGCTTGATAAAAATTCTAAAATAACACTTTAAAATTTTAAAACTTGATAAAAAAATTTAAAATAAAAATTTTACAATATAAAACTTGATAAATTTTTAATATAAAATTATTAAATTTTAAACTTGATAATTTTAAAACTTGATAAAACTTAATAAAAATTTTATAATAACACTTTGAGTAAAACATTAAACTTTCAAAATTAATTTTAAAATTTAAAATAATTTTAAAATTTAAAAACTTGATAATTTTAAAACTTGAAAAACTTTCAAAATTAATAGTTCAATATAAAGTCCAATATAACATTGAACTTTCAATGTTATATTTTAATACAACATTTTAACCATGAATATATAAAATACACAACATGCATAAATAATGCAAAACAAATTCCTAATTGCATCATTTTAACCATTGAACTTTATGTGGGTATATAAAGCCTTTATACCCACATAACACTCAATATAAAGCCTTTCTCTCCCCTACCAACAAAACCTACCCACTTTCTCTCCCTCTCCAAAACCCATGGCCATAAAAAAAACAGGGCACCTCTCCCCCACAAAACCTACCCACAACCCCCATTGCTTGGAGAAAGCCATGTCGAAGAAGCCCCATGGAAGCTATGGTCGGTAAAGCCGAAGCCACCTCCAAGAAACTCCCATAAAAATCGTTTCTCTCTAGGTTTTGGTGAGTTTTGGGATTTTTTTTTTTTTTTGGTTTTGTTAGTTGGTATTTTGGAAATGTTTGTGATTAGGTTTGAGATTCCATTTTTATTGGGTTTTGGTGCTTTTGAAAAATTTGAAAATGATATATGTTGTATTCGTACATGAGATGTAGATTTGATTCACACAAGAGAATTCATTAGTTGGTTTGCAGAACGTGTAAGTTCATTCACTACATAAATTGTTCTATTATCTAATACACATGCATGTATTAACATCTTATATTTGAATCTATAGATTATACAAATGCGACATGAAGGTCCAATTTTTGAACACATACTATCATTGTCTTTTGGACCAAGTACATCAGTTTCATGTTATAGAGGATACATCATTAATGGGTTTAGATTTCACACGAGAGAACAAGAAAAGGGAAAAAAAACTCAAAATAGTGGAGTTGTTGTGACTGTAGAGGTATCAAGCTTTGCAAGTGCAAGAGATATGAACCCAATTCCTGGTCATGTTTCTTACTATGGTGTGCTAACCAATGTAATTAAGTTACATTACCTTGGTGGAAATAGAGTTATTTTATTCAAGGGTGACTGGTGGGATGTAATCACTAGTGGAAGGGGATAAAGAATGATGAATACGGGTTCATGTGTTTGAATTTTGAATGTACCATATGCACAGATGAACCATTTGCGCTTGCATCTCAAGCAAAACAAGTCTTCTATGTTCAAAATTCAAATGAGGAAAATTAGCACACCGTTGTAGAGATACAAACATGAGGGGTTTATGATATGAATAAAAAAACATCTACTAATGATCCAGAGCCATATCAACAGCTTATAACACTTCATAATCAACGTGATTTGCATGTGTTGGTCGAGAATGATTTAATCAATTGGAATAGAAATGATATTGCAGGAGAAATTATCCAAACGAATGTTCTACTATCACATCAAGAAAACATTATTGAAATAGATAATGAATTTATTCATGATGATGATATAGATGATGTGTAGCTAATAATATTGGTAAGTACATAAATATATACTTACCAGATATACAAATTGTAATTTATTTCATATTATTTATGTAACTTATTTTGTATTACTTTTTCTAATTTACTTTATTATGTAGGAAATATCACATCGAAAATGAAGAGTACAAATACTGTCTCTAGAAGATGAGTTGGATAATCTACAACAACTCTTAGACATACAATCTACTACAACTACTACTCCTAGTAGTTCTGGTCCTTCTGGTCCTTCTCATTCTTCAGATCCTTCTGTTGTTAGTATGATTAAGAAGATTATGTTTAACTTTACATATAATAAATGCGTTTACATATGTTTAATTTCTTGAATGATAGGTTTTTAATGTTTAATTTTATATAAGTAAATTATGTTCCTTTTAATTTCATTATTACTCTTAATAGGTTCCTTCTCTAGTAAAAAGATGACACATGGCCCAACACATAACTTAGATTTACTTAGTATGAAACCCAAGGAAAAAAAAACTACACAATTCAATACTAGAGGGCAAGTTGTTTATGATGGAAAATGGGAAAGGTTGTCAAGCTATATGGGAACATTGGTGCGATCTCAACACAATGTATCCATCTAAGTTCAAGATTGGAATCATGTTAGTGAAAATGTGAAGGAAAATATTTGGGCCTTAGTATTGGTATATGCTAGTTACTATTTAATCTAAATTGTAATGTTATTGTTTAAAAATGATATCTCTTATTTATAAATGACATTTTAATGCAATATAGGAAAAATATGAACTAGAAAAAACATGTAAGCGCTACATTCTTCAATGTTGTGGAAATTTGTTTAAAAGCTACAGAAATAAAATGAAGGCCAAGTATTATAACCCTTATAATACAGATGAGGAGAGATTGCGCCATCAACCTCCACACTTATCGAATGATGATTGGAAGTGGCTCATCCACTTTTAGGGTACATCTGAGGCCAAGGTAAAGATAATGATCTTTTCTTGATAGTGTATCTTATGATACTCATATTCACATAAAATGATATTTATTAGTTATATCTAACCTAATACTTCATGTATATAACTTTTATTATGTTTCTATTACCTATATAAGTGACTTGCTATTTTTTAATTGATGTAGGATATCTCAGGAAAAAAAAAACAAGGCAAATAAGGCAAAGCAAGTGATAAAGCATACATCAAGATAAAAAAGTTATGCTCAAATTCAATATGAACAAGTTGGAAATTTATTATTAATATGATTTGTTTGGACATAAATAATTCATCATAAATAACTCAATTGTTTTACTTATAAGAATAGGCACAAAAGAAGGAAAATCGAAGTAAGCTTAATATAATTGAGATGTTTGCCCTGACATAAAAAAAAAAAAAATGGGATGCCTATTGATGATCGTTCTAAGGAGATTATGGTAATGAAGTAAATAAATTTTATATACTTTTATTTCAATCATAGCCACATACTAAAATTATTTTAAAAGTCTAACAATTATTTTTGTTTTTTATAATTCCAGGATTAATTTCATCAATTACTATCCCAACCTGAGGGGACATCTTCTTTTGCTTCTGCATCATCTGGAGCATCTACATCTATAGATGAGATATATACTCAAGTCATGGGTCTAGAGAGGCATGGCCTTGTTCGAGGGTATGGATTTGGTCCTACTCCTGCCTCAGTCTTTGGTTCTACTAGTAGAAGGCGATCAGGAGCTATTCTTTCAACACAACTTGAAAAATGCCTAAAAGATGCTAATAGCTGTAGAACAAAAGTTTACAACTGCAACTGAAGAACTCTCAAATGTGAAAGAGGAACTCTCACATGTGAAAGAAACATTTGAAGAGAGGTTGATAGAAGTTCAAAGGAAGACACGAGAAGAAGTGAAAGAAGAGTTTGAAGAAAAAATGATGGAAATACAAAGAAAAATGCAAGCACAAATTCAAGAACAAATGATACAAATGATGCAACAATTTTAGCAAAAGCAATAGAAATTTGAAGATTATGCTACATCTTTATATGATAGATTCTCTTAACTTTTTTTTTAAGATTATGCTACTTATTTATATGATAGATTCTCCTAACTTTTTTTTTTTGTTTTCTATGACTATTATGTGATGTTTGGTTGGTTGATTTGTTATATTATGTTAGAAAATGAAACTAAATTTGAATCTTTTTTGTTCTTTGTTTGTTTGGTTTATATATATATATATATATATATATTATTTAATGACTTATATTGATATATAAGTTTTTAACTAGCTTGGGAAAATTGATTATAATATATTGTACTATATTGAAAATTTGAAATTGTTTTAATTGCTTAATTGAATATACAAGTCTAAAATGAGTTTGTTCAAGTTTATAATAGGTTTGAAAAATCTGAATTTATAAAAGACCAATGTCTAAATATAACAAATTTTAGTCACGACCATTAAAAATTGTGACCATAAGTCTACTTTTAGTCACGATCAATAATAAACCGTCAACAAAACTTGGGGAGAGGGAGGACATCATATGATTGATTTTAGTCACGGTCATTAATAGTCGTGACCATAAGTCTACATTTTGTCATAATAGACTTAACAATTAGTCACAGTCACTTAAATAACCGTGACCATAGACCTACATTTAGTCACGATTAATGAATTGACCGTAACCATAAGATACATTTAGTCACGGTTAGGGCATTGACCATGACCATAAGATTACATTTAGTCACAGTCATTTAATTAACCATGACTATAGACATACATTTAGTCAAGATTAAGGAATTGTCCGTGACCATAAGTTTACATTAATCCATAAGTTGACATTTAGTCACGATAGCTTAGTTGACCATGACTATAAGCTTACATATAGTCATGGTCGCTAACTTTATCCATGACTACAAGTGTACATTTAGTCACGGTTTATTACTTGACCGTGACTATAGGTTAAACATATAATCATGGTTTATTACTTGACCATGACTAAATCAACTAAAAAACAATAAAGTACTCCTAACTTTTGGTCATAGTTTTTGTATGGCCATCACAAAAAAAGAAATCATATGGTCACGATCACTTAGGAAATCGCAACCAATACCTTTAGCTATACCTTGTACTATGACACTCGGTCACAATTTCATAAGACCATAAGAATAGGTTTTGGTCATGGATATATAAGATTTGGTGACGGTCACCAACCGTCACCTAAAATCCTGTTTCTTGTAGTGAGAGAATTTAGTCATATCTTGGCAATGCAAATCACATGTGACAAAAATTCCAAGAAGTTGGATTACCTTAGCAATGGGACATTGAGAAATTACTGAAGAGGTTCAATATGAAAAGTATTAAGCCATTAGTTTTTCTCTTGGTGTCTACTTTATACTTAGCAAAAAGTCTTGTTCCATTTCAAATGAAAAGAAAGAGAAGATTAAAACAAAACATTCCCTAATCCTTAATTATAAGGAGTTTGATGTATGTCATGCTATGCACAAGATTAGATATAACTTATGCAATTAGGTTTGTGTGAAGGTTTCTATCTAATCCTAGAAATGAACACTAGGTGGTAGTGCAATAGATCTTCAAATACTTGAGAGATAGCTAAAGTGTGTTAGTGTTTGTCTAATCCTAGAAACATGCCGGTTTATTATTGCTTTTATTGTTGAGTTACTATTGTGGAAGAATTTAGCCTGTATAGGTGAAGATATATTATTTTCTCAATCATGCTTAACTATTCCCCATAAGTGTTCAACCATTCCCCAACACTCTATTATCCCTAATAGGTATTATTGAAGTGTCCCTTAATAGGAGAGTTCAACCATTAGTTTTGGAGAATGGCATGGATGGATTGGAGCTAGTGGTGACATTACAATAGAAGGGTGTTGCAAGGTAGCTCTATATCCATAAAGAATATGGAAACAAGTTGTTGCAACTTTTCCAATGTGACCATGAAGTTGTTCATGTTCTTTTTTAATTCACAATATTGCTTGGAGTAGGGCCTTCTCTAGCCATAGTGCTTTGCTTGTTGCTTCTCCATCTATGCTTGCATGATCTCCAATCTTTTACAAACTCTACAAATGTTGCCCATGTTGCTTGAAGTATCAATGAGCACCATAATGCGAAAGCCATTTTTTATTCAACTTCAAAGAGATAATGTCAATCCACTGTTGATGCATGGAATTTTTGTTAACAAAACTTTATGTAGAATAATTATTTTAGAAAATCAATTTGGATGCATAAAAACATAATAGATATAAGCACTAAAAAATGGTAAAATAATGATTATATTCTTACCTTGATCTATGATACCAATAATACTTTTGCAGTGAACTTGAGTTACGTTGTGAATTATTTCTTGTCAAGATCTTCAACTCACTACTCTCATATAGTGGATGAGTCACTTGTGTGGTGTATGTTATTATAAGTAAAACTATAAAAAAAAACATAAGAATGAGAGTGTGGCTTGGGACCTTAACCTTATAAAAGAGATTTATAACTCTTAATCTTCCCATCAACGATTACGTGGGAGTTATATTCATTATTTACAAACATTATATACAAATCAATAGATAATTGTGAGTTACCAACTTGAATGCATTTGTGTGATAGTATAGGCTATACTTTTCCATCTTCCTCCACTACTCATAAACTTTATGTACAAATTAAATCTTATAATGATGGAGTTACAAAAGTTGTAACACTATATTCATTTATATGAAAATTTTCTAGCTCCCCATTTATAATTTGTTTTCTATACATAAAACTCTTGGATCAATTGATTAATTTACCTATCAATTGATACTCTTAAATAATATATATCAATTTATTACATAGATATAATTATGAATGGTCACACATTATAGAAAAAAATTGCTAATAATCTTCGATTTGGCCTACATAATTATAGTTATAATAGATTAAAACAAATATGTCCAAAACAATTTCTTAAAAATTGGCTTCCTTTAAAGATTATGTTTCATGGAACCACTAATGCCAAATCATTGAAATGATTGGATCACACAACGATCCAATATTCTTCAAAGATTATAGTACTAGCACCTCCATTAACATAAATCAATGACTTCTATGGAATTATCAACATTAAGGTGATAATTCATTCACATAATGGTCTCATTAACTTTTAAGCATTTAGATTGTGCACAAAATTGATGTATAAAAGTAACATAATAATAACCATCAATACATCATAATCAAGAACTTTATTTTCATTATAATGTAATCACATACATTACACTCTCAATTAGTCTAAAATTGACAAACTTGCCACTAAGTTCATGTGTGCAACATAATCCTTAAAAAGTTTAGGTGAAAGGCCTTTAGTCATTGGATTTCCCAACATGAATGTATTTTCAATATGTTTCATAGAGACAACTCTATTTTCAACTCTCTCCCTTACAAGCAGATACTTAATATCAATGTGCTTTAATCCTTCTGTAGTTTTATTATTTTTAGAGAATTGCACAACAACATTATTATCACAATATATTCTCAATGGTCTCATTATCGAATCAACAAGAAGTAGTCCTAAGAACAAGTTTCTCAACCATATTGCATGTGGCTTCCTAACATGTTGCATATTTTAACCCCATTGTAGAAGAAGCTATCAATAATTGCTTATGACTCTTCCATGAAATAGGTCCATTAGATAGCATAAAAATATAGCTAGATGTAGACCTTCTGGTATCTTGAGAGCTAGTAGAATCAGAATCAAAATAACCAATGATCTCTAGATTATTTGTTCTTCTGTATGTAAGCAAGTAGTCCTTTGTCCCTTGAAAATAATGCAATAGTTTTTTCACTGTGTTCCAATGTTCAATACATGCATTACTTTGGTATCGACCAAGCATACCTACTACATAAGCTATGTTTGGTCATGTGCAAACTTGAGCATACATGATACTCCCTATTGTAGAAGCATAAAGAATTTTTTCTTTTTATTTATTTTCAAGATCATTTTTAAGACATTGAAGTTCACAAAATATGTCCCTTTTTCACAATCAGGGCAACACTGTTAGAATAATTTTGCATGTTTAATCTTTTAAGAACCTTTTCAATATAGTTCTTTTAGGATAATCCTAATAATACATGCGACCATTCTCGATGAATTTCAATGTCTATCACATAGGATGCTTCACTAAGATCTTTATATCAAAGTTCTTAGATAGAAATTATTTGGTCTCTTAAATCATTTCCATATTGTTGCTAGAAAGCAACATATCATCAACATACAATACAATAATATAAATCCTACTCCTACTGGTCTTAAGGTATATACATTGATCTATTAGATTCTCTTTAAAACCAAAAGTGATGAGAATTTCATGGAACTTAAGATACCATTGTCTAGAAGTCTACTTCAAACCATATATGAACTTCTTAAGTTTACATACCATATGTTCCTTGCTTTTATCCTGAAAACCCTAAGATTAATCCATATAAACCTCTTCATGCAAGTCACCATTCAAGACGGTAGTTTTAACGTCCATTTGATGTAACTCTAAGTCAAAGTGAGTTACTAAACCCATGAATATTCTTACGAAATCTTTCTTGGAAACATGAGAAATGTTTCCTTATAGCCGATTCCTTTTTTTTTGAGTTTATCCTTTTGCAACTAACCTAGCCTTGTATATTTTGTTATTGTCCTTAGAATCATGTTTGGTTTTAAAAATCCATTTGTAACCAACAATTTTAATTTGTTTAGGCAATTCTATAAGATCCCAAACTTCATTATCTTTCATTGATTTCAACTCTTCTTTCATAGCATTAAGCCATGGAGTTGAATTTTCACTATTAATGGCTTAGTCATAAGAAGTAAAATCATTTTCCAAGTTAAATCATAATCACACTCATTAAGATAAATTTCATAGTCATTTGATATAGCAAGTCTTTTTTCTCTTTGTGATCTACTTAAAGATACTTTTGCAGTTAGGACATTCTCACTTTCGTGATGAGAAGCCTCTTGAGTCACATCATATTCCATCATTAGTGTTGACACTTCATTAAAGGTAAGCTTTTTAAGCTTAGTTCTTCCACTAAAATCTTCATTTTCTAAAAACACATGTCTAATTTGAATTATTTTAGGGCCTTGTTTATGAAAATAAAATCTAAAACCTTTTGATCTTGGAATAATTATTTTGGAAAATCAATTTGGATGCATAAAACATAATAGATATAAACACTAAAGAAATGATAAAATAATGATTTATTCTTACTTTGATCCATGATATCGATAACACTTTTGAAGTGAGCCTAAGTTACCTTGTGAATTGTTTTTTATCAAGATCCTTAACTTACTACTATCATATAGTGGATGGATCACTTGTGGGGTATATGTTGTTATAAGTAGAATAAAAAAAAACATAAGAATGAGAGTGTGGCTTGGGACCTTACCTTTATAAAACTTTTAGTCTTCCCATCAAAGACTACATGAGAGTTATACTCATTATTTACAAACAACATGTGCAAATTAATAGATAATGATGGGTTAATAACTTGAATGTATTCATGTAATTGCATTGGTCATATTTTTCCATCTTCCTCCATTACTCATAAACTTTATATACAAATTAAATCTCATAATGATGAGGTTACAAAAATTGTAACACCATATTTATATAAATGAAAATTTTCTAACTTCCCATTTATAATTTTTGTTTTCTATATATAAGTATCTTAAATGCTCAATCAATTTATTCAATTGATACTCTTAAATAATATATATATCAATCCATTACACAATATAATTATAAATAACCACAAATTATAAAAAAAAAAAATGCTAACAATTTTCTCCACAACAATCTTTTAACTTCAGATAGTGATGCCACGACCTGTTTCAAGTACCTGCAAACAAGGATGGGGGCACAGGTGTGGTGAGTTTAATCACACCTTCACCAACGACTAACTCAATCAACAAAGAAAATGACCTTATGGGCGATATTAGGTCGGTCCATAGTTCACAAGATTGGGTTGGGCCGCCCAAGTGGCGTGGCCACTAACTGATTCGGGAGGTTGGACGAGTACCTCCAGCTTCCATAAAGGAAAAAGAGATGGTGTCGACATCTTTAATTTGGACGTGTGCTGGGCGGGGCCGCCCAGAAAATGACCTTATGGGCCATATTAGGTCGGTCCATAGTTCACAAGATTGGGTTGGGCCGCCCAAGTGGCGTGGCCACTAACTGATTCGAGAGGTTGGACAGGTACCAAGAGCTGCCATAAAGGAAGAAGAGAGATGGTTTTGTTGTTTTGTGCTTTTGTTCCTCTTCCATGCAGCTGTTTAAGCTCCAATTCGCGATTTGGGGTGCGGGTATGGCTGCCCGTAGGGAGAGAGATCAAGAACACCAGCGGTTTTGCATCAAGACACAAACACAGTTGCTGCTCATCAGGTTGAATTGTAAAATGAAGGGGCCTGGTCCCCTACTTCTCGGTATTTCCTATGAACCGATACCAACCATAACAGCATTGTCCGAAAAAACATGTGAAAAAACGTAGGCAGAGGCTTCGATAAAAATATGATTTGAGGTCCGGAATCCCTCCGATAATTACAAGTGCTTTGAACAATTTTTGCAATGGGAAAGGGAAATACAAAAAGGAGATTTAAATGTTGGGCGGGCCTTTGAAAGTTTCATTCCCAGGCTGCCAGCACAACTCAATGTAACTGTGGGTTGACTCAAATAGAGAAAATATTCGGTTGTTGGCTCACCAAATCCTTGATTTCTCTCTCTGAGACGCACCACCACACTTCTAACAACATGCAAAAAATAGAGATGGTGGTGGAAGGTGACATGATACTGTCTTGACTGGTTGTGTTTTGTCTATAAGGGGATACTATTCTTGATGCAGACAGGAAGAAGAGCAAATGACCAAACAGAGCATGATAACAGGAATCAACTGAATACAACAACAAATCAATGATCAAAGTCATCCCCACAGTCCAGGGAACAAAGTGCAGTCCAGTGCAGTGCAGTGCAGTGTGATATGCTCTGGCTTGCACCAATTTGGCAACTTGCCAGCAGAGGGCAAATGATGAAAATGAAGGCCATATGTATTTAGGATATACTCACCTCCTGGACCCAATTTATATCATGTTGTTTGACAGTGATGAACTCCCTCAGAAATTGGGGTTCCTCACTTTTTCCTTTAAGCATCTTCAACAGTTCCAAAAAAAAAAAAAAGGTAGAAAACGAAAATGAAAGGAGATTAAAAAGCTGAAAGAGACATATAGGGAAAATTGATCCTATAGAAGGGAGATCGGGGGGTTATAATTACATGTTAGATGTGTGATATAGATTAATCAGCCGCCCTCGAGGGTATTTCTCTTACACTACAAAACTTAGCAGGCATGAGCCTTTCTTCATGCAGTGACCCAAAGATGGAACAGTCTCTATGCCCGCAACATCCTTCATTCAAATTTCTGCCCTAGCAATGTCATTCAAATTTCTGCTCTAACAACTTCATTTCAAATTTCTGCCCTAACAACTTTACTCTGTTGATTCAAGAGCTTCAGTAATCCTTCACCAAAAATTTCAACCTGCAACACAGAAATTTCTGTCATCCCTGATTAATGTGTTTTCATTAGGTGTCCAACTGACTCTACATTCAGAACTACGGATACACCATAATTTTGGTTAGTGTTCAAAGAGCAGTTGGCACTAACTATATGACAGACTGATTGGTGATCCTAGTTACCAACTTAGAAAAGATCCAAAAAAAAATTGTAGACTTTCTGACATAGAAAGTTTACTTGGGATCAACTAATGTAGAATTTTCATATGAAGCAATATTAAATATCAGAATTCATGGCTCTCATTTCTCCTCATGAACTAAAGTGGCAGATCATGAAAAGAAAAAGGGGAAAGGGGAGGTGTGGGGTGGGAAAGGGAGTAGGGGTTTGGGAGTGCTATTGCCACATTAATAAAACTAAGGACTCAGACAACAGAATCATGTTTGTCTTAGACCTTGGTGTGCCCAAGAGCTTATGTTAATTAAAAGAGAATAATCCCAAAGGAAAATAGAGACACTCATCCGGGTGATTTTCGCAGATCCATAACAAAAAAAGTATATAAGATAAATCACCTACCTGATCGGTGATTTTCGAGATTCTCAGTTCCTTTGCTGGTACTTGGCTTGCTCGTATTTTGCTGGCCCATTGCTTGATTCTGTAAGAGAAACATCGGGTTTCACTGTTAACCAGTAAAACACAAAAACAAATGGTGATGGCCCAATTAGCCTTTGAACATGTCAGTAGTTCAAGAAATCTAACTAACGATTTTGGTCCTAAACCAACCGAATTTTTGTATTTCCTTAAGCATGATAGGCTTCTATATGCACCCAAAATCATGGCCATGTAAGATAAAGATTGGGGATGTCATTTATGTTTGGTTAATGTCAGAAATATAATGTGGCGATAAGCAACATGATTTCTCACATGGCCTGACAAACAACTCACAGATAACGTAGGCAATGATACACTGCTATCAAATGTAGGCAACTCTACATTTAGACGGAAGATTAATTGTGTCATAAACACATCCAACCTTTGATCTAAGAATAAGCGAAGGTTGCCAAAATACCTGAGCTGGTAGCATTTGCATCTGCTGGAGGTACTGCAGATATGGATCTGCGAAATTGGGAACCCGTGGCTGGTTGGAACTTTGTGTGCCAAGTGAGTTCAGAACCGGATCCGACTGGTTGTTTGCTTGGATCCTAGATGAATCAGGTGCAGCCATGTGGGGCATGTGAAAGGCTGGCATAGGATATCTTTGACCCAAATGAGCTGCTGCAGCTGTTGTGGGCAAGGTTGAGCCACCTAAAACAGAGGGAAATGGCATCATTGGACGGTTCATACCCATCTCCATGCCCATGCCCATTCCCATCCCCATTTGTGGCATGTACTGCTGGACGCCAGGATACATCATAGGGACCATGCTGCATCCCATCGACATCATCTGCAGAAATTGATTAAAATCTAATATTTGTAACAAACAATGCGTGAACTCATATAAGGATTCTTAAGTGAAGAAATAATTCCAAATTGTCTCATGCAATTGCCTTGTAGAATTCGGAGTTATGAATTATGAAGATTGGATGGAAGAATCTACATAAGCCAAGACGGGGATCAAGATTGTTTGCAGGAGTCCATAGAACATTATACAGCAATAGCTTATATTTATTATTAGTAATACTTTTACAACATCCCATACCATATACAAGTAGCTCATTATTCATCAGCTGTTTTTTTATGCCTCAACCCTTGGGTTTTGGTGATTAATCATGACAACTCGTGATAGGATCCAGAGTTCATTAAATTGAATTTAGGTTCCCCAACCTCCATTTTTGTATCAGCATTACATTGAGCTGCTGAAAATTATGACCAGTGCCCAACAGAATTCACTGTAACATCTAGACCTCATTTCAAAACTTGTTAAAGAAGCCTAGGCTAATTATGGTGGAAAACCAGCACTCTTCCTGCTCTTTTTTCACTCTGTAGTAAAGTAGAAAACATGTATTCCTCTCAATGATATATCAGTAGGAAAGTAAGGTGGTGTTTGTTTTTTTACTTAATTCTAAATAGAACCTTAATGCTTAATAGTATTAAATATTAGGTTGTTTGTTTTTGTAGTATTTTATTTCTATTAAGTATTAAAAAGTAAAAAAAACCATTGTGTTATTTTTTCTATTCAGAAAAAACTACATATTTTGGCTTTTTCTATTTAGTAAAAAGTTTATAGTAAGTCATGAAAAAGTAAAAAAACAAACAACCTAAATTCTAAAACTAAATGGTTTTCAACAAAAAGCCAAAAAAACAAACACCACCTAAGAGACTGATACTGCCCTGGTTCTAAGGCAGTAGATGATGGCATTCAAGAATCATCTCCTCCGCTTTGAGATCCCAATTTTTCATAGGTTGGCCTCATCGCTATCTTTAGACCAAAATGAATGATATGGCACCTTACACAACTGGCCCTCATGCAAGATTTGCGTGTATGCAACAATGCAAAAAAATAAAAAAAAATAAAAAAAAAATTACCTGAACTTGCAACTGAAGTGATTTTAAGTACTCAATTGCTTCATCCAGCATCGAAGCTTTGTCAGACTGAAATTCAGAAAGAAAAAGAGAATGAATGTTATTGGAAAACATAAAAAAATCAATCCCCACAAAAAGCAGATGAATAAAATATATAAATAAGGTGACCTTGTTGCAACGAGGTATTAGTTCTTGCAAAGCCTTCATCTTTTCATTTATCCTGTCTCGACGTCTCTGCATGTGGTTGCAATATCAGACATTATGCACTACTAACCAAAAGAGACGCCAATCATCAACAAATTCAACAGTACAGTACTAGAAAAGACAGACCCTCTCAGACAGGTTGTGAACCTCCGCAGCACGGGATCTCTTTGCAGCCGCTGATCCACGGACTTGTTTCTTTGCATCAGCAGATTCAAACTCAACGTCCTTCAATTCGACAGAAAAGTATACAAAATCAACCCCAGAAGATAAAATGGCATTGCATTTAGGTGGAACAATACAATTAACTGCCTTCTGAATTTCACAAGGGATCAATTATAAAATCAGGCAACAGACCCTGTTGCTTGCTTCCATATTCGTACAAATAGTCTATTCAAATATTTCGAAACTCAATCCTCCAGCTATTAACCATTTCAAAAAATTAGGATTTTCAAATCCTTGCTTGCAATTATTATTTTAAAATAATTATTAAATTTATATTTATATATATAGATAATAAACATTCTTAATTTTATAAAAATAAATAAATATTTATTTTTAAGGCGGTGTGGATGGTAAGGGCGGTGGGAGTCTCGCGCCTTTCTCTCACAGTGCATATAGGAGCAAAATTGCACACACTCCCTAGTACCTAGTCCCTACTCCCTAGTCCGTATGATAATTTTCAGGTTTGATTGTCTGCGCTCTTGTCTACGCCGCTACAATCAATCTCCAATCATCATACATTAAATTGTGTAAAGTGTAAGTTACTTCTGCTACTCCCATCATACACGTGGCAATCCTATATGGATTAGCAGTTAATAGACGACCCCTTTTGATGCCACGTGTCCAACCAAGATGGTGAAAAATGGAGGGATCAGCCACTGTAATGCTAATGTGCGCCGGCATCACCGCACACCTTAGGCGGAAGAACACAGTGAACTCACCTCGCTCTGGTACTCGGTCGTGTCGTCGCCTTCTCTTCCCTTCCGTTTTCGATCGTCCGCCGGCGGTTTCATCGTCGGTTCGGCTCCGGCGCTGGCGCTGCCGCCGGACCCGGACCCTCCAGGAGATGACGTCATCGTGAGCTCAAATGTCGTATGTTCCCCGGCTGCTGACGTCGCGGCCTCAGTAGCACCGCCAATGGTCCCGTACCCGGAATTCGCTAACTCCGCCTTGCACCACTCGGCTGGGGAAGTCCTGGACTGCTGGCATACCCCCGGCGTATCGCTTGAGTCCACCACCGTCGATTCCATCCCCGCCGGCCTGCTTGAGCTCGGCTCTCCAGATTCGGCAGTCGATTTCCTCGGGAAATGCAGGAAGTTGTGAACCTTGGAGTCCAGCTCCGCCCTCCTCACAGGTGGAATCGGCGGCTTCGTCGCAGCAGGCCTCTCCTCAGGCTGACGGACATCCGGCGACAAATTAGGCCGCGCCGGAGGGGGAGAGGCATTAACACACGGCGTAGGATCGAGGAGATCAGCACAGAAATCATCGAGCGGGTAGTGAAGCCACGAAGCCATCTCATCTTCCTGCATGAAGAGCTGAGCGCTGGACTCATCCACCTGAGCTGATGACCGGATCTTGGACTGCTCCGGCGGAAGCACAGCATCTTGAATTGGAAATTTCGAAGGCTGGGATTTCTTGAAAGATCGCTGATTCTGGATCTGCATCACCACCTGACCATTCTGCCAGAGCAGCTCCATGATTTCATCATCCTCAACCCTAGTCCGTGGTTCAGTTACATTCACTCAGTCCCAATATCACACAAAACAAAGCAAAAAAAAGGAAAAAAAAAAAAAGAAAGAAACGGAAAGAAGAAAACATGCCTTACATAAAAAAGCCGAAAAAAAAAAAAAAAAAAACAGAGCTCACATGGCCGCTGATTTCTTCGGTCTCGTCAAGGGAATCGCTTCCTCATCATCTACCTCAAAATCAGGTACGCAGTGATTCATGGTTACCAAACTGAAACTACAAATCAAATGAATAAAAACACAACCACAAAGGGAGCTCAACAACAAAAATTGAACTCAATTAATCACTGTTGGAGAAGACCGACTTGGAAGTGACTATTGATTCAGAGGTTGAATCCACAGTCGAGAAAACAAAGCAGGAGTGAAGAAACCCTACATGGGAAATGGAAAAAAATTTTGAGAGAAGATGTTGAGGTTGGGCCTTGCTCTTCTTCGCTCGAATCGCTTTTGTATATTTGCAGAGCAGAGATAAGGTGTTTCTCTCTCCGAATAATACCAAAGCAAAAGACGAAGTAGATTTGACTCTTTGTACCCGACTCCATCCACGCCCTCCCCACGCTTTCACTTTTTTCCCTCTCCCCATTTTCCACTTTGGCATGAATTAAAAAAATAAAAATAAAATTAATAATATTTATGTATTGTACCTTAAAAATATAAATTTTTATATATTTATTAACATATTTTATTCATTTAATATTTAATAAATAAGTAGTTAATAGAGTCCATGCTCTGGGGACAAGGACAGCATGTGGGTATGTGGAGAGTGGAGTCCATAAAGATAACCATATTTATGGTATCCAACCTTTTATATTCCTTTTTAGGTACCTTTACCATTTGGGATTTGGGTTAAGGTTCTAATCATTTCTATCTTCATCGTATGAGATGAAAAGGAAAAATTATTACTTTAACTTAGTGGGGGGTTTTAAGGATTATAAAAATAATAAATCTAATCAAACCCCACATAAAATAATGAACAACAAAGGTCGTGTCACTTCGCTTTCGAGTGGAGAATGACAATTAACGATAAACTGTCCTCAAATGCAAAGCAACTTATAATTGGATGAGGGTCCAATGAGGCTGTCCCCACTAGTAATAAAAGGCTGCGAAAATCACGCATTTATAAATTAATTATTTTTTAGTAGGGGCGTGTTTGGGAGATAAAAATGAGAATGGTGAAGGACACGTGTGGTTACCAATAAAGTAAAAGGGGGAAAGGGGAAAGGGGAAAGGGGAAGAGTGGGAGAATGGGATGGTTCTCCGCCTGCTAAATTATCCAAATGGGTAATAGAATTTGTGGGATATGTCAGTGAAGAGAAGCGTCTGAGAGGAGTCTATGCATAGGCCTTTTGGTGTCATTGTGAAAAGGCCATGCACATTCCATGCACAATTACTTCATGGATGATATCATCTGTGGTTTACTGCACACGTCATCATCCGTATAACACTCTTGTTTATCCGTACGCTCTCCGTAACCATGACAAAAAAATATATATGTATACTTTTAAATTTTAATGTATCATGCCTTTGATTTTCGAATATATATATATATATATATAACTGGAAAATAAAATTTAAATTAAATTAATTTTACATATAATTTAATCAGATCAAAATGAGATAAAACAGTACTTGAAACTATTAAATTAAAGATCTATCAAGTACCCAATCTTATTATCATTCCTAAGTATAAAAGAATAAAACTTTGCATGTCTGTCTTACAAACGGTAATAAGATTTGACTTATTTGACTTATATTCTCACTAACACCATTTGAACCATTTGGTTGATGGTTCTATTTATTTTTACTATGTGTTTAATAATAAATTAATTTTTTTATTTGATTGATATTATATGTTGTCATTTTTAATTGAAATTTTATTTAATCAATATATTTGAGGATAATTATAAACTTTTGAGTTCTTTTTAATAAAGGTGATATTTTTCTCAAAATTGAAAGTTTTTATTAGTAAAGTTTAAAATATTTCTAAATATTACTTAGTCAATTTATAACTTTTTTCTTATATATATATAAATTTAGAAAATTAGTTGAAATGATTTATAAATTAGTATTTGGTAAGTGATTCTTTTAGAAAAATATTATTATTTTTCTCTTTGTAACATAATATCAAAAGCACTATTATTTATTTATTTAATTTATGTCCCAATGATAAATGATTTTTTGTAGAAACATTTCTAATAAAAATGCTATGGATAAAAGAAAAAATTAGAGGTAGAGTCATGATTTCAAAAAGTAATTTTCATTAAACATGAAACAATTTTTGCAAAGTTCAGGAGATGCAAAATTATCATTACTCCAATTTTAAGATTTTCTCTCAAAGCCAAAAATAATTTTATTAGAATCAATAATGCACCAGGTAGATGATGATTGGTCAAAAGGGTCAAAAACCAAATATTGCTAAAAGAGGATTAATTTAGATTTAGGGTATGTTGCCTCTTCAACCTGGCTCCAACATGGAGTCCCTCTTGGTCATAATTAGGTAACCCATGTCCTCCCATACCCTATATTTTAGAATAAGGGTTTGTCTCCAATGAAGGTGTCCTCATACTCCTTACCATACACTCTCTCTTTTTTATTTATTTATTTTTCATTTATTTGGAACATCGAATCCTTCCTTATATAAGTACAATCACTAGATCACGTATCATGCAAACTAACATATAATTTCACAAAAATAATTATTAATCAAGGTACACTAATTAAAATCTATGAATCATTTTCTTTTTATTCATAGGACAGGACCTTATACAGAACTAAAATAGAAATTTAAGAACTATTTTTTAGAATAGTTTGTTGTTTTTCCAAAATAAAAACATAGAAATTACGTACCAAAAATTATTTTAAGTTCTTAAAAATAGAAAATAAAATATTTTCAAATAATATCTTTTAATTATTGTTACTTGTTTTTTTAAGGCCATTTTAAGAAATAATTATATAAATATATAAAATAATTAAAAATAAAACACCGGTTATAAAAATATTAAAAGCAAGTTAAAAATATTTTAAGTTTTCAAACAGACTTTTATTTTATAAAAATTAGAGAATAGTTTTTAAAAATTGCTTTTAAAAACTATTTTTCAAAATTATTTTCGAAAACAGTTAACATAATCCTAAAGCTAAACAATTAACATTGACAATTTGAAAATATTCACATATTTAGAATGAATTTATGAATATTTTTATTTAAAATACTTTTAATAAAAGTGTTTTTTAGAAACAATTTTGAAAGAATTATTTATCAAGTATTTCTTAAAATATATATATATATATATATATATTATATATTATAAACAATCTTTCAATTTTTTAAATATGTTTTCTAAATTTTATCAAAGGTTCAATTTTCTAAAAATATGGCAGAACAGTCTCTTAATTAAGAATCAAATGAATAATCTTTGACTATTAAAAGAAATTAATACAATTAAAATGATAATTAGAGAGGTGATACACAAATAGGAATGACAACGGGGCGGGTTCAGGACGGGTTGCCCCCATCCCAACCCCGCCCCGTTTATTAAAAACAATTTCCATCTTCGTCCCGTTTCCCATACTCACCCTGTTTAATTTTTTTTTTTAAATTACTTTTAAAATTTTTAATTACATTAAAATAAATATATTTTATAAATAATAAAATTATTATATTTTTTATAACTTATTTTATTAATTTTTTTTATTATTATCTATATATTAAAAATAATAAAATAAAATTTAAATTAAATTAATTTTAAATTTTAAATTAAATTTAATTTTATATGTAAATAGGGCGGGGCGGGGCGAGATGGGGCAATACTCGAACCCGCCCCGGGTTTAGAAAAAAATTCTCATATCCGTCCCAAAACTATTTATTAAATTTAAATTTCGTCCCATTAGGAGCGGGGTAGGACGGATATCCGAAAAAGCCCACTCTGTTGTCATCCCTATACACAAATGCATTTAAAAGCTTGGAGCCTTGTGATACACATACACTCCAAAAGCTCCCTAATTAATTAAAAATGTCAGACATATCTCAAATTAATAAATCAAAATGTGATGAACATGCATGCTACAATAAAATATATAAAAATAAAATTAAAAAAAAGTACCAAGCGAGCCATAGGGTGCATGGAACACATCTCTACAATAATGAGGAAGATGGAGTAGACAGTGTTGGATTATAAATAAAATAATAGTAGAGAAAAAAAAAAAACCTGTAGAGTATGAAATAATTGACTAGTAGAGTGATGAAGGTGGGTCCAATCCATCATCAAGGCAAATAGTGAGCCACCTAATATTCTGAAGCTCCTCCAAGTGGAAATGAGTCCTTGAGTGGTGGGTCGCTCCTGTGGATGGTTGAGGGGCACCATTTTCTTCATACACATATGGACTGTCCCTCAAGGTTGGGGCATGGGGGGTGACTCCTGATTTTATTATTTTTCACTCTTCTTTATTTATAATTATAAGATGCCCACATGTTCTTTATTTATTTATTTATTAATTTTCTATCAATTTTGAAATATGATTTTTCTTTCATATATCCAAGATTTTGACATTGCAAGAAGAAATCCGGTCACATTGATAGAAATAAATTTAAAATAAATATTATGTAAACAATCATAAAATCTATACCATTTCTTACTATTGTTGTCAATTTGTTCAGAGATGTCCAGAATGCTAGATTTACGGAGATCTTATTCACGTACCAATATGGATTAGTTTTAATATCAAAACTCGATGTAATAATTGACCATTTTTATATGATTTTTATTTTAAAAAAATTAATATAAAATATATGTAATAGTAGAGGCCCATCTTAAAGAAGATAATAGTTTTAAAAATTTTGATATATTAAAGAAATTTCACTACTTCAAATCCTTTTTTTTTTTTTTGTAAAAAAGAAAAATTGAAATTAATTTTTCTTAATATAAGATAATCCCATATATTTTGTAAAAGAGATTTTAAAAAATAAAAAAATAAAAATTTATATAATAGTTATTGTAAATATTTCCTAATATGATCTTTATAAATTTAAGGGCTAATATTTAATTTTTCATTCCACCAATAGCTAAAAAAAATGAGAAAAGACATCTCACCTTGGTGATGACCAATGCAATCCTGATTTATCAGTGTCATACTCGTCATTATTTCAATCTTTATCACTTGATTTGACAGATGATTAGTGAACAATGAAGGCCATATAATCCTTTAAGTTCCTAACACTATATCTTAATTTGTATTGGGACCAGTACTAGTGAAGTAAAATTTATATGGTTCATATTATTGCGTAGTTTGCATAATATCTATGTATTATCAAATCATGGTTTCCATTTGTTGAATCAAGTAGGTCCTGTGTGTTAGATTTTGGTTTTACTTGTACTACGTGTTCTTTCTAGGTTTTCATTTGATTGGAACGTTGATATTTATTCAATGTTAATTGACTTCTTAATTTAAAAAAATAATTTCATTAATTTTAATTTATTTAAGTTGAATATTTTATTTTAATAATTGAAAATAATTTAATTTTGTGACAATTTTCCTTTTCCGTACTAAAATATGGCATGCCCACAAAAATTTTAAAAATAAGAAATTAAAAGTAGAAACAAAACTAAAGGCAGATCATGAATAAGTGATTCACATATGAACTTTCAAAAAAAGTTCAATTTGTTCTTATTTTATAAATTCTTATAAAATTGATATCTTTCTAAAGGTTTTTTTTTTCAATATTCCAAATTTTATTTACAACATTTTAATTCTTCCATATATAACATAAAAATAAAAATTAGAAATGCAGTTGAAGCCCTGCACAAGCTTGTAATTAATTAATTTATTGTCACATTGAAAAAACATATAATTGGATGGAAAAAAAAAATACAATATCCTTGTACAATTTTTTTATTTATTTATTTAATGTTAAGGTTGGTTTGATATCCAATATCCTTGTACGAGTTTATATGTATAATGTTAAGATTGGTTTGATATCCAAAAATTACTCGGCAACAGTCGAACAGGTATGATGGTCCTAGAGCAACCTAATTTTTAAAAAATAATGTGGAAAAAATATAAAGATGCTTGCAATGAATTTATAAAGAAGAAAAAAAAAAAATCAGAGATAAAAAAAGAGAATTCAAGTACTTTAAAATGTTGATGATATGAATTCTCATCCATCACATTTGTGGTCAATATATGGAGACGAATGCTAAAATTTAAGCTATGATAGGGTAATTTTTTAAACCATATAGAATATCTATAATTAAACTCTCAAAGTGAAAAATTATAGTTTACCTAATATAGGTTATAGTTACCCATATAACCTATATTTAATGCTTAATAGGCCGTCAAGCGATCAATTAGTTCAACAGTAAATTCTTTTCAACTACTAGTTTATGCCTGAAAAATATTTAAGTGGCTCTCACACTAACAATTCTCTTAAGCCAAAAGTAGCATAATTTTTTGAGCTAAAAAAGTGTTATGAGTGTACCTTGTTTTAAAAGCTTTCATATCGTTTAGTGCACTTTTGATCTTTGTTTTATCTTGTATTATTTTGATCATCGACTTGTAAGCGATGAGATTCTTTGTGAGTGAGGATCTACTTAAGTATAAGGTATTACTTAAAGGTTTTGCTTTAAGATTGAGGTATTTTTAAAGGAATTGTGGTAACTATTGGAGACGAAGAATCAAGTAAAAGCTTAAAGACTTGGTTTGGAAACTTTTTTGATAATAAAATTCTCAGCTTGTGATTGAATTAAGTTCTAGAATAGTGGATGTGGATTGGGTTATGTCAAAGCACTATACAAGAGTTTTAGTTTTTACTTCGCTATGTCTCTCCTTTATTTACTTGAAATAATTATATTTATATTATTTGTCATCGTTTGCTTTTAATTTTGTTAAAAAAAATATAAAGATTGACTAAATAAAGAAAAGGACTAAAGGAAAAAAATATGAAGAAGTTCGAAATGAATTTATGAGGAAGGAAAAAAAAAAGAACTTGAAGATAAAAAGAGAATTTAGGTATTTTAAACATCAATATTATGAATTTTCATCTATCACATTTGTGGTCAATGTATGAGGAAATCATGAAGAAAATTTATCAAGATTATTTTAAAGTTACTTCATTGTATGATTGTGGGTGCATTGAATTAGGACCACATGCATATTGAATTTAAATTTTGTTTTAAAAATCATATTAAAAATATTTCTGAAAAAACCACCTTCGATTAATGTATTTCATGATTAAAAGGTTTTCAAAACACAAAGGCATGAAGTGCATTTAGCTTGAAACCCCTAGAGAGCTTTTGGTTGTGGATGATTGGGTAACTTACCAAACAATCAACCGATTACACTATTCACAATTTGTTTGACCTATCAGTCGACTTAGGAGCAAGTTGGTTTACAACAGTTCCCCATATAACCTATATTAAATGCCCGGTAGATTGTCAAAGTTCAATGGTCAATTCTTTTCAACTACTAATTTATGCCTAAGAACTATTTAAATGGCTCTCATACTAACAATTCTTTTAAACCAATGTAGCATCATTTTTTGAGCTTTAAAAGAGTGTTTTGAGTGTACATTATTTTAAAAACTTTCATATCATTTAGTGTAACTTGGATCTTCGTATTATCTTTGCATTATTTTGACCCTCAACTTTTATGTAAAGACATTCTTTGTGAGCAAGGATATACTTAAATATGAGGTATTACTTGAAGGTCTTACTTCAAGATTGAGGTATTTTTTTGAAGGAATTGTGAGATCCATTAGAGCTGAAGAATCAAGTGTAAGCATAAAGACTTGGTTTGAAAACTTTTTTTTATAATGGAATTCTTAGCTTGTGATTGAATTTAGTTCAAAAATAGTGAATGTAGACCAAGTGACATCGAATTAATATAAAAGAGTTTACACTTTTACTACCCTATGTCTCTCCTTTATTTACTTGAAATAAAAATATTTACATTATTTGTTATCATTTGCTTTCAATATTTTTTTTTAAAAAAAAAAAATATAAAAATTGACTAACACCCAATTCATCCCTTCCCCATCCATTGGGCATTTAACTTAAGTTGATTTAGAACATAGGCTTAACAATTATTATAATATCAAGACTTATTTAAAATTAGAAGAGTTGCTAACCAACCTTGATCATCTACTATGAAAAGATTTGAACTTCGGGATATTTTATTAATAGATTCATTTTTTTAATGAATTTGATTTTTTTTTTATAAAATAGAATGACATGACTTATAAAATCTTTGGTTTGTGAGCTATGGAACATCATTGAAAATGGACCAAATATTCCTCCAAAAATTGTTAATGGCATTCAAAATATCAAAGAAGAATGGGATGCATGAGCTTGATAGAAAGAATATAATTCAATGCTAAGGTTGTCAATGTCTTATCTTGTGTATTATATAAAAAGGAGTATAATAGAGTTTCAAATTGTGCCCATAAGGGTATATATAAAGTAAAAGAATAAAATATCATCATGCTTATTCATAATTATATACTTTTCAAAATGGAAGAATATGAATAAGTTATTGATGTTTACTAGATTCATGGATATCATCATTATTCTTCATGCTTTTTAGAGAAGACCTTCTTCAAGGATAAAAAGGCAAAGAAGATTTTAAGGCCTTTACCAAGGTAATGGGAAGTTAAAGTGACCGTTATTCAAGAAGTTAAAGATCTCTTTAAGATACCTCTTGAAGGATTAATTGGTTCTACCATGATCCATGAGATTCCAATGAAGAATCATGAAAGGATGGAGAAAATATGCTTCATAGAAATTGAAGAAAAGGAGGATTAGTTAAATTCTAACTCAAACTATGTTAGGTTGCAAGAGGATTTTGAAGAATTGTATAATGAATTAGAAAAATTTGGTTCAAAAAATGAATCTCTCGAAAAGAAAATTTATTTTCTTCAAAATGAACTTGATAATTTAAAAGAAAATGAAAAAAAAAAGTATTTTTCTTGAGAAAGAAAGAAAGACTTTAGAAAAGAAGAATGAATGGTTGATCATTTGTCTCTCAAAATTTTCAAATGGTTAAAAGACCTTTGGTATGGTCTTTATAAGTAAAAAATGTATTGTTGAAAAAACTAGGTTGGGTTGCATGCGTCATAAAAGCCAAAAGTGTTATAAAAATTATTTTATGAAAGAGATTTCAAGTAATAGCCCATTAACCATTTGAAATATTTGTAAGAGAAATTGTTGAATTAGTGTGGAGTGTTTACCCTCCTAGAAAATTTACTTTTTCTATCTCAATTTATTTAGATTCCAAAAGAAAGAAAAATTAATTCTCAAGAACCTAAGAAAACAGGTATACCTAAGATGATTGGATTTATTTTTTAGGGTCGAATAGTCCAAGGAGAAAGGAGGATATGTTACTATTTGAGATAATGCAAATATATATATATATATATATATATATATATATATATATATATATATATATATATATATATATATATAGTCCAAGGAGAAAGGAGGATATGTTACTATTTGAGATAATGCAAATATATATATATATATATATATATCACTAATATTTGAAATGTTAGTAATGATATTTCTCCCATAATTAAAAATGTTTTAATAGTTTGGAATATATTTTGCTAAGCACAAATCTTCTTTGAGTAAAATACTTTAAAATCATTGTTTTTCATTTTAAGTAATTTGGATGCAAGTGTTTCTATTTTCAATACAAAGGAAATTTGATCTAAATTCATGATGAATCTTTTGTTGGTTATGTGCTTGTGGAAATGCATTTAGTCTTTTTAACTTAAATAACTTTATAGATTTATTTATAGTATTTGAAATATCTAACCCTTTTTGTTGAGAAAGTGTTAAAAATGAAGATGAGCTAGGCATTGAAGAAGAATATCAAGCCATAATTTAACTCAACAATATGAAAAAGTAGAGTAGGATGCAAAGCCAATCAAGATTGAAGAAAACTCCACAACAAAGTAAGCAAGAAAACAAAATATCTTCCATAAAGAATTGAAAAAAATGTAAATCATCATCAAAATAACTAAACTGCTGTTAATCTAACAAGAGGGGTAAAAATGTTAGTTTTAACATAGTAATGCTTCAAATTGATTTTGCACTCTTATCTTATTGAACTAAAATTTCCAAGGGGCAAAATCGATAATATTTAGATTATGGTTATGCAAAAAAAAAAAAAAAAAAATGTTAAATTATTTTGATAGAAAGAATATAATGATTTGAGTGCATAATCTTGATAATCTATTGAAGATTGTCACTAGTCATTTTTTTTTAGAATAAGAGGTTGATGAACATAGTATATTTTCATATCTTGAACAATGCTAGGTTAATGGCTCAAGGTTTGAATGAAGAAGAAGATATGATGTATGAAGAAAAACTTTGCTTCTATAATTAGTCTTAAATAAAATGGAATGCTATTTGTGTTTCCATGCTTTAAAGATGTTATTAAAATTGTTATTAGATATCAAATGGACATTAAAATGCATTTTTAATGGATATATTTATGAAATTGTGTTGAAAAAACCACTATTTTTTTTTTTTTTTTTTTTTTTTTTTTTGTGATAACTTTCCAATTCATGTTTTAAATTGAAATATGCTCTCTATGATTTAAAGCAAGCTTTGTGAGCTTAACATACATGTTTGGGCAATTGCTTTTGGAATGTGATTTCAAATTAGGAAAATTGGAATGTGATTTCAAATTAGGAAAAGTAGAATGCAATTTTGTTTGCAAATTAAACATGATAACATGCTTATAACTCAAATTTATATCGACGATATTATTGAATTGTGAAGGTTTAAATAAGTCTTGTTGCACTATGCAAAGAATGTCAGCTAGTGGGGGTTTAAGGGCCAATGTCCCTTGGATAATTTTTTATTTTATTATTTATTAAATGATGAGTTTGTCTTTATTGTATTTAAACTCTCCTTATGAATTAGGGTTGAGAGAGAGAAAACAATTTATGTAATCGTAATTGAGAGGAGAATGAAAACTTTCACTATTGTAACTTTTCATCTTCATTTGATTGGTGGATTCTTGAGTGTTTGTGCCTTTTGTGATGTAGGGATTATATTGATCATCAAGCCATGTCAAAATTTCATATTTCTTTATTTTTGTCTGTGTTTGTATGTGGTTGGGTTAACAATTAGAAATGTGAGATAGACTGCTATTATGAATATAATCATGATGGTGTTATAGTAGGGTATGACGACTAGGATTTTTAATGATAAACAAAATCAGTAAAATATCACCTGGGTTAATATTTCAATAATGATAAAAATAATAAAATGGAATAGCCAATGAAAAAGTACCACATTGTCATGGAGTGTGCTTAGGGATGCATGGAAATGTGACACTTGTAGAGTGATGCCATGTCGGTCTATCATTTGACAATTTGCTTCCATGCTTTATACCCACTTATCTTCATCTCTTTGCCTTTTTCATCCTTTTTAAATTTACAATTATGGTTTTCTATTAATAGTTTTGTTAAAGTGTTCATTAAATATAAGAATTATAAATTAAGAAGTTTCTAAATCCCAATTTTATTTTAAAAAACTTTGACATTTTAAACTTTTTTTCTTCAACATCTTTTATTATAATAAAAGGTTTTACTAGTGAAAATGAATTATTATATATTTAAAAAATTGTACCATTCAAAATTAATTAATAGAATGTGTTATGTTGTTTAATCAATTTTTGTAAGTGTATCATTAGATTAGTTGATATGTTGCTTTGTTCTTTAAAATGAAAGAATTCTACTAATTGACTAGACTCATTTCAAAAAATTTTTATTTTACAAATATGAAGTTTTTTAAATTAACTCTAAATCATATCCTAATTATGGTGAAAAAAATTCACAAAAAGAACAATAATAGAGATAAGAAATTAAGAGAGCGTAGCAAAAAAACACATAAAGTACACATCACAAGTTATGTGGTACACTCTAAAGTCTACATCCATGGATGATTACAATAAAAAAATTTATGTTTTATTAAGGGAAATTACAATTTTAGTGCTTTGTAATGTCAAATCCTTAATTACACCAAAAAAGGATTATATCTTTCAATCAAAATTTTTCTTAGTTAGTATAGAAAACTAATTGCTTAATTATAAAAAAAATATATTCCTATGATAAAATCTCATAATAGAATACACCTTTTATAATAATACAAAAGTTTCTTACAAAAATATATCCTAATAGGAAAATATCATAAATTTACAAATTTTCAATAATTTCCATCTTAGCTCAAATTTTTAAACTTCAAACAACGCAAAAAATTTTCATGTCACTTTGCTCCTATGCCACAAAAGAGCATTTAGATAATGTTAGTCCAAGGTTTGGTTAAACTAAAGTTTTGATGATAAGAGAATAAAGGTTTGGATTTAATATTTAACTTTTAAGGATCATAGGAAAGATGACCCTGGATTAATCAAGAAAAAGCTACACAACTCGATGTTATATAGTTAAAGAGGAAATAAAAAGAAGGTTTTTTTTTTCAAGATTATAAATAGAATCTCTTATAGGGCTAGGTTGAGGTGCTAATCAATAAGAATAAATATGTTGTGATATTGACCTTTAAAATTGAAGTCCCTTTGAACAAAAAAGAATGAACCCTTTAAAAGACTTTCTTAAAAGAATCCATGTGTGTATTATTAATGATTTTTAAAAGGATACAAACTTTTTTTTTTTTTACATGTGCTATCATCACTCAAAAGAGTTTTTCAATCTTAAAATTTCATTTTAAATCATTTTGAGCAGCTAAAAGTTGCTTGTATAGCAATTTTCTATGCTTCTTGTGTTGTTGACTGGTCAATCGATTGAAGGTGATTTTGAGGAGCAAATTAAAAACAAAGCTAGGATAGTAACCCAAGGTTTGAATCAAGAAAAAAATATGATGAAGAAACTTTTGCTTCCTAATTAAACTTGAATAAAATAGAATGACACCCGTCCTTGCATGCTTTCAAAATATTATCTCATACCAAATGGATGTTAAAAATGTTTTTTAATGAAAATGAATATGTTCAAAAACCTCTCATTGTTGCTAGTAACAATTTTCCAAATCATGTATATAAATTGAAATGTGGTCTTTATGATCTAAGGAAAGCTCTAAGAGCATGATGTAAAAGATTGAGAAAGTTACTTTTAGAAAATGATTTTATAATCGGAAAGATAGATACAATTTTGTGTACAAAAAAAAAAAATGATGATATGCGCATTGTTTAAATATATATTGATGATGTCATTTTTAGATTTATACCATCTACAGACCCTAAAAATATGCACTTTCTTTCTCTTGGTTCCAACTTATCATTATTATCATGAGTATAAGAAGGACAATTGAAAAATTCTTAGATTTTTATAATTAGTATGGTGATCAAACTACACTTCTTTAAGAGTTCTATAATCAATAGAAATTGAAAAACATATATTCACAAGTTAACAAATTGAATCAATTGTTTCAACCTAGAATTCTTTTGACAAACTTGCATTCAAAAGTATATATTGTGTTCACTCTTAAAGAGTTTTATTCATTCATTATACAATATCATTATATTTTGGAGAATGCCTAACTATATATGTAGTGTCCCATAATATTTTCATTCTTGTAGAACTCAGTGAACTCTTTCCCATAGAATTCATGCCATTCTCAGTTCTCAATTGTTTTTATATGCTTTTGGCTACTTTTTAATTATCACTTTCTACCATTTGAACTTTGTAAATATATCATTATTATGCTTTAAGATATATACCTAGACCTTTCTAGATTAGTACTTAATAAAGTTCAACATATATCCTCCACTACCATGTAATACGACTTGAGAAACACCCTCAAGATTTGAATAAATTAAATGTAATCTAAAAGTACATTTAGCTTTTTGAATAGATATATTGAATTTAACCTAGCATTATTTGTCAAACACATAATTTATTTATTTATTTTTAAATCTAACTCTTCTCTTTTTTGTCTACCAAGTAAATGTCATCCCTCTCTAATTCATATGCCCAAGCAAAATATTCCACAATCTAGTAGTAAATAAAACTAGTTTTAATGCTAAAAATATTAGAATATTTAGAAAAACTCCATTTTGAGCCCTAGATTGCAAGAGTGCTTGCATCTAATGTTCCTAGGTATTTAGATCTAAGCACAATGGAATCTTTTAAACATAAAACCCCAAATCTAAGGGTTTGAAAAACTTTTCATTTGATTTGGATAATCTTAAATCTATGTGCTAAAAAAAAAACCAAACTTAGTATCAAGATGTTTCTAAATCAATTCCAATGGATGAAGAGATGATATAGATAGTGAAAACTAAGAAATCTTCTACCCGATGACTTTCTTTCCTCAGCTCTTAACATTTGAAGTAGTGAAAGCCTCGTAGAAGAATAATGGGTAGGGCTTTCCTTTCTCTAGATTGAATAGAAAGACTAAAACTGAAATCCTAACCTCTAAAGGGGGTTTTATATAAGCTTCTAGTGGGCTTAAGTGACCTAAGCTTATCTTGGACTTGGGCCACTTAATCTAACTCACTTGGGTCCTAATTAACTAATTAGTTCTATTGGACTCTAATTTATCAAAGACTATTCATAAGCTGTTGTGCAACCTTATGGATTTACCAAAATGACTTTATATATGCACACATGTGGATAAAGAACCTAAATGCCCCTCAATAATTGTGTCATAAGGAATATGAGCTCAAGTGAGGAACATTGAGACCCATAGAAAAATATAGGCTCTATTAGAATCTAATTCTAAATTTGACTCAACATTGCACTACAAAGAGTTAGCTACACTTCAGTATCTTATGATATTAGATCGAGATAGAATATTCAAGTCTATGACCTAATAATGACAAAATGCAAGCTCCTCATGAATTGGTGTCTGTAATATGATGAGGTGAGCTATATCAACCTTTCAATATTACCTCTACTATCTTAAATTACAAACCCTCTTATTATGTGATCAACTGACATGCTAGCTCACAAAGAACATATATCAAATTCCAATTAAGGAATTATTGCAACAACAAATTTTATGATCACATGTCCTTAAGGTCATCTAAGGGAACACACTATCTCAAATCTATGAGATATCATGGTTCCTATCTTGAGAATATTTGTTGTCACCTTCCTTAATCAATAGTTGCCTAATCCTTTGGCAATATATGACAATCTTGGGGTCTCACCCGTAGGTAAGCCACTGAAGATCTCAACATTAGTTTAATATTCTCTTACGATTGAGAGCCTATGTAGCATGGTAGCTTGGTGAATCATGACTACCCAATAGTTAATGTCATGATTCATTGTAAGTCTTATCCAATGTATAACCATACATACTAGTGCACTCATCTTGGGAAACTCATCCCAATGACCAAGACAAGTCATCTCTCCAATTAGAAGATAGTGCACTACAACCTTAGATGGATTGCATAAATCTATGAATCATCTATGAACAACTCATCAATCTTGAAAAGAACTCATTACTTAGATCTTCCACAAAACTTCTAATGCACCCAAGTCATGTATAATGCAAGTGATGCAAGCTTGAATGCTTAATATAGATAATGGATAGATATAGGGTACTGAAATGAGAACTAAAATCATAATATAAATATTAATGAATTCTATTTATTAATATCATGTCATGCTTTTAAGGGTTTTATCCAAACAAGAATAAGGTTCTTTCTCTCTCTTTAGAAGACAAAATGGTTGAAGTCCTAAGCCTTAAACCCTTAACCCTTAAAGGGTTTTATATAGGTTTGCATGTGGACTTAAGTGACTTGAGGCCATCTTGGGCTTGAGTCTCTTAATTTAGCCCATTGGGTCCTTGTTAATTAATTAACTTTATCGAGTTCCAATTAATTAATTGGACTAATCCAAAAGATCATTCATAAGCTCTTGTGTCATCTTATGTATTTTTAAAATGCCTTTATGTACACATATGAATAAAGAACCTAAATATCCCTTAAATAATATGCCACCAAGGAATATGAGCTTGAGTATGGACCACTAGAACCCACAGAAAAATACACAACATATCACTATAGGGAGTCAACTGCACTCTAGTATCCTATGATATTAAATCAAGATATAAAGCTTAGGTTTGTGACTTACTAATGATTGAATGCAAGCTCCCCATAAACTAGTGTCCATAATCCAATGAGGTGAATGCTATTAACCTGTCAAAACTATCTCTACAATCCTTGAGTCACATATCCTCCCATTATGTGATCAACTAAAATCTTCTAACTGTCCAAGAACATATGCCAATTCTACTTTAGAAATTACTATGGTCATAGTTTTCATGGTCACATGTCCTTGAGATCACCCAAGGGGACATACTATCTCAAATCCATGAGATATTATGGTTCCTATCTTGAAAATACTTGTTATCATGTACCTTAATCAAGATTGACCCAATCTATAGGGAATATATAACCATTTTAGGGTCTTACCCATAGGTTAAAGTCATTGAAAACCTTAACACTAACTCAATATTCTCTTAAGGTTGAGAGCTCATGCAGTATAGTGGTTTGGTGAAATCATGACTATTTGATATAATATCATGATTCACTATAAGTTTTGTCCAATGTGTAACCATGAGAAATCCACCCCAATGACAAAGGCAAGGCATCCCTCCAATTAGGAAACACTATGCATTACAACCTCATATGGATTGTCTAAATACATGACCTAATTGTGAATGACTTGCAAATAACCCATGACTTGGATCTTTTATATAACTTCTAATGCATTAAAGTCATGTACAATATAAGTAATGTAGACTTGAATGCTCAATATATATAACATAAATAGGATAGTGAATGGTAAATCAAAATCATAATATAAATATTAATGAAATTTATTTATTGTTGCAACATTTTATGCTTATAAGGTTTCTATCCCAACAAAAACTATAACCACTTGTAACCGAGCTACCCAACACTATAGAAAGACCATTAATTTTTTGTCCTTTCATTGTAATAATAGCACCCTTTATTATTCTCATAACTTTACCTTCAACTTTATATGTGTACATATTGAAGTCAAGTGTTATTACAAAAATCAAAATTTTCTTCAACTCTAGAACATAACTTTAATTAATTTTTTTACAATATCATCATGCATTTTAATTTGAATTATGTCAATTCCAACAAACTTGTAGACTACATTATTTCCTATAAAAACCTTCTCATAATCTATAGGTCGATAGGTACTAAACCAATCCTTATTAGGAGACATATGATATGAGCACTTTGGAATTAAGGATCCACCCATCGCCTAAATTAGAAATAATAACTTAAAAGAGATTTTCAATATTTGAATTATCCTTTATAACCATTGCATCATTAAAGTTTTAAGTTTTCTTCTTTTCATTCATTTTTCCTTACATAGTGTCTTTCCTTGTGGTAATTGAAACACTTGATATTTTATTTGGACTTTGATTTAGATTAACCTCTCTTACCATGGTTTTTCTTTCTTGTACTCCCTCTAGCCACCAAACCTTTACTTGAGCTTTCTTTTGTACTTTCATACACCATTTCTTCAACTCCTTTAAGCTTAAAGCTACCTTAACATCTTTCATGGAAAGCATTTATACCATATAGAATGGTATCCATCAAATGCTCACAAGAATTTAATAAGGAACACATCAAAATTGTGATTTGACATTCACCATCAATTCTAATATCAATATTCCTCAAATCCATAGTACTTTTATTAAATTAAGGTGACCTTTATTGAATGAACCTTCTTGTGCCTTCCTTTATTTAGAGAACGAACAATTGCTTTTTCAAATAGTATCGATTTGTAAGAAAAGGTCATAAACAATACATCCTTTATAATAATAAAGAAAAAGTCCCTTACATGAATATATCATAAGAGGACAATATCAATGCATCAAATTGACTTGAGAGAATTTGTGATACTTTCTAACAATAACAAATACGATATGAACAATTGTTTTCACTATATTACTAATTTGGCTAAGAAAAAAGTTTATTCTTAATGAAATTTATTTATCCTTTTTTTTTTCGAGTTGTAATACATTAAAAAAAAAGCTTATTATGAATTTTTTATATGATAAAGTTTCTCCCCCGTGATTCAGGATAGCATGACAATAATTGATTATAATTTCTTAAGAAAATATTATTAGATTCTTTATATTTTAAATCATCATATTATAAGAAAAATGTTACTTATACCATTAGTTTTATCACTATTTTTATCACTTTTCTAGTTAACATGTGGTAATTACGTGCTAAATTTGTTTACATTTAATAGATAAAAACCACTTTTTTACCACATCCAATTTATCTATCATATAAGAAACAAGTAAAAATGGTGATAAATAGTGCCAAAGTTAGAAATTCTTTCTAGGGAGGGCAAAAAACTAATAGATTTATTATAGGGAGGAGGGGAAGGGTAGGGGATGAATCCATAGTGACTGAGACATTAATCCTAGAAGTAAGCCTTATAACGTTTCTATAAGTTAGGATAAGGTGTAGTTTTTTTAATTAATTTTTGAAGAGGAGATCCCTTGGCCTTATGCAGATTTACCATTGACAATAACTTTGATGGTACGCACAACAGAATCCAATTTTATTAAATATGAAATAACTTCTCACGTAAGAAAAAAAATATATCATTATATACAAAGCATTATTTTTCTAACTTTTGTGTCAAATATCCATATGAAAAGAAACAATCTCTTCCATGTGAAAATTTTGAATATATATTTGTCATGGGCAAGAATTTTCAGTGCAATATTTGTCACATAAGAATAGGAATTGAAATTCATTTCATTTTCCATTTCATTATTGTTTGGATTATTTATTAAGAATTGGAATAGGAATAAAAAATCATTGTCACGTAAATCAAATCCTACTCTTCTAATGATGTTGAATATTCTTATATGGTATATATTGTGATTTACTTCTATTACTATTCTTATTCTAATTCATATTCTCATATATATATGTATATATATACCAAGTTGATTAGTACTCAAAAACCACATATTTTAGATACTAACTTTCATGAGTTTTACACCTTTTGAGTAGTAATTATGCCTAATTTGCCCAAGTAATACATTACTACCTTTGCAAGTGATACTAATGGTTCTTTGTGAGTTTTGGAGATATTTTAAGGTGATTTTTGAAGCATGGAGTGACGAATGGAAAATGAATGGAGGAGGGTACATAATGTGGTCATGAGGAAGAGGAAATGCACTTGAACCAAGCTTTGAAGCTTAATTGAAGGTGGTGGAGATGGATTAAACATGAAGAAATGAGAGAAGTTGTAAAGAGGAGCCGGAATAGCATAACTTTCGGTTTCGCATGACCATGCGAAATTTTCGCACAGTCATGCGAAATGAGACAGAAAGGAGGTGGCTGCAGCATAAAGGGAAATTTTGAGGAAGTGATTTCGCATGACCATGCGAAATTTTCGCACAGTCATGCGAAACGCTCCAGAAGAACGAAATTAAAGCTTTTGGATTCTCCACTTCGCACCATCATGCGAGATTGCTAGGGCTCGTGCGAAAATGCATTCTCTCCAGATTCCTTGATGAAGAAGCATCTAGAAGACCTCTAAAATGTTGCCAAGTGTCCTTTTTACCTTGGCCTATAAATAGAAACGAGATGGACTCATTTAAGATTTCTAACTTTTGATACATTTTCTAATTGTAGTACTTTTCATTCTTCTTCTCTCTATATAATTCTCCATTTTCCTTCAGTTTCTCTTATTTTCTCGGTAGCCAAACATGTCTTGTGAGATCAAATCTCCAAGCATGAGTGGCTAAATCTCGTTTTTCTTGGAGGAGGGAGGATCTAGAGGCAAGATCTATGGTGAATTAGAGAATTGAGCTTGAATTGCAAAGGTAATTTGATCCAATTGATTGATTAATTGAAATTTGGGGATTTTTCTCTTCAAATTGTCTTGGATGATTACTACAATGCAAGCTAGGTAGATTCATCAAATTCTTAATGCTAGATTTGATGAGATTGAATAGTTGCATTGTGTGAATCATCGGAAGATAATTTAAGATGAATTGAATATATGATTCAAATTGATCTATTGGATTAGATTACCTAATTTGAAGAGAAATTAGATCTAGACCTAAAGCTAAATCAAAAATCGGTTTAGATGAGAATTTAGGTTTTCAATCTAACTTGATGAAAATTAGATCTCAATATCTATTCACCATGGAAATTGCTTTCTAGAAAATCCTAACTCCGAGAATCTCACATCTTATAAATTTTCTTCTCTTTTACACTTCATTTTCAATTCAATTTGAATACATTGCTATCTTGAGAATTTATCATGCAATTTCAAGTAAATTTCACTTGATCACCATCATTTCTTATCATCTCGTTCAAGCCTTAATTACCGAGAATAATCCATCCTTGTGGACGATACCTAAATACCACTATACTACGGTAGTTTGTACTAAAACCACTTTTGATTGGTACAATTGCTATAGAATAGTGAATTAGGTTATAAATTTGTTTTGATCCAATAAACGACAAATCCGAGCGATCAAAAATGGCGCCGTTGTCGGGGATGGTGCCAAGGTGATTGAGGCATTTTCTTTGGTGAGGATTAACCTTTGTGATCCACATCACAAGATTGGTGAAGTTCTCTTACCGATTCTCCGCTTTCATTTTATTTTTTCCAGATTTCATTTTCTTTTTATTATTTTTTTCTTTTTTGTCCTTTTTGTTTTGTTTTGGTTTTTCTTAGCTTGTTTTGTAGGCTCTCCATTGCATGCTACATTGAGAATAAAATTCAAGGGAGAGATTGAAAAGAACTTACATTGCTAATCATCTTTGGTTTGTGATCCAATTGTTGAGGAAATGGAAAATCAAGGGGAAAATCAACAAACTCAACAAGGACCAAACAATGGCAATTCTCACATGTCTAGATCAATGAGAGAATATATGCATCCTCAAAGGATAGGCATGGGATCATGTATAGTTCTTCCTAATGAGCCTATTGTGATAAAAACTCACTTGGTACCCCTTCTACCTCAATTTCATGGAATGGAGAATGAGAATCCTTATACTCACATCAAGGATTTTGAAGAAGTTTGTCATACTTTCAAGAAGGGACTGCATCCATAGAGCTTATGAGATTGAAGCTTTTTCCATTCACATTGAAGGATAAGGCTAAGTTGTGGTTAAACTCATTGAGGCCTCAAGCATAAGGTCATGGTTGGAACTACAAACAACCTTCTTGAAGAAATTTTTCCCCATACATCGCACAAGTGGCTTGAAGAGGCAAATTACCAACTTTGTGGCATTGGACAATGAAAAATTTTATGCTTGTTGGGAAAGATATATGGAAGTAGTCAATGCTTGTCCTCATCATGGTTTTGACACATGGATGTTGGTGAGTTACTTCTACGAGGGCATGTCGCCAACTATGAAGCAATTGCTAGAAACCATGTGTGGAGGTGACTTTATGAGCAAAAGTCCCGATGAAGCTTTTGAATTTTGAATTATGTGGCTGAAATATCAAGGTCATGGGATGAGCCACATGAAAGGGATTATACAAGTCTAAGTCTCAAAGCAATTCAAAAGGAGGAATGTATACGTTGAATGAAGATGTTGATCTACAAGCTAAATGGTAGCTTGACAAAAGGCTAGAGGAACTTGAAGCTAAGGGATTTCATGAGGTGAATGCAATATATGATAATCCAATTTACATGGAGCAATGTTCTAGTTATCAATCTATAGAACATGAAGTGAGTGATTGTCCTACAATACCAGCCATGGGGGAAAGACTTGTTGAGAATCATCCGAACATGTCATGGAATTGTGAACAAGAGCAATTTTCTTCAAGGCAACACTCACAAAGCCAACAATTCATGGAAGACTCTCCACAACAAGTTTCTTTGGTTGAGCAAGCTATTGTAAACTTGAGTAAAATTTTGGGAGATTTTATTGGTGATCAAAAGAATATCAATACTCAAGTAAATCAAATGATAGACCATATGGAGGCATCTTTCAATCATAAATTTGATGGCTTGCAAACCAATCTCACACAAAAGATCGATAATATGCAGCTTGCTATTTCTAAACTCACAAGCATGCATACGGTGCAAGAAAAAGGAAAATTCTCTTCACAACCCCAACAAAGTCCAAGTGGAGTCCATGAAATTGGAGAGACAAGTGAAAGTTCTATTGAGAAGGATGAAGTCAAAGCAGTCATTACCTTAAGAGGTGGTAAGCAAGTTGATCAACCTATGCCAAAACCAAAAGAGAATGAAGGAGGAAAACAAAAGGAAAATGTGAAAGAACAAGAAAGGGAAAGAGGTGATAAGGATGATAGATCAAAGAATATGAGATTGTTAAAGAAGAGGTTAAGAGAAAGATATGCTCTTAGCTCCACCTTTTCCCAAAGCTCTTCAATCCAAGAAAGTGGTAAATAATGCTCCAGAAATTTTGAAGTTCTCAAGCAAGTCAAAGTCAATATACCATCCTTGACATGATTAGACAAGTTCCAGCCTATGCCAAGTTTCTTAAGGATTTGTGTACCATCAAAAGAGGTATGCATTTGAAAAAGAAAACTTTCTTGACTGAACAAGTTAGTGCAATCATCCAATGTAAGACTCCAATCAAGTATAAGGATCCGGGATGTCCAACTATCTCGGTGAATATTGGCAACACTTTTGTGAAAAGAGCACTTTAGACTTGGAGCAAGTGTGAATCTTCTTCCTTACTCAGTATATAAGCAATTGGGGCTTGGAGAACTAAAGTCTACTTCCATCACACTTTCATTGGCGGATAGATCGGTTAAGTTTCCAAGAGGAATTATTGAAGATGTGTTGATCCAAATCGATAACTTCTATTATCCGGTTGATTTTGTGGTGCTTGATACGGAACAAGGAACTAGTGGACTCAACCATGTTCCTATTATACTTGGCCGACCTTTCCTCGCCACAGCAAATGCATTGATTAATTGTCGAAGTGGGGTGATGCAACTTACCTTTGGTAACATGACAATTGAGCTAAACATTTTTCATTCATGTAAGAAGCATGGTACCAAAGAGGAGGAGGAACTTAAGGAGGTTTATTTGATTGAATTGCCTATGAAAGAGCTAGTGAAAGAAAAGGTTGAAGATAATTTTTCAAAACTTGGTGAAGTAATTTCCAATGAACGGATTGAAGTTTGGAGGATCAATGAAGAAATTCAACCTTTGAAGTTAATGAAATGGTCTTTCAGTTTCAAGAAAGTGAAAACAATGAAGCATGGTGTGCACAATAATCCAAAGACCATGAAAAAGAAGATCAAGGAATGGCATGGCCAACTTATTCAAAGGAACAAGTTCAAAGAAGGCTATTTCAAGCCACATCTTTTTTCGGGAAAGCTTAAGTACCAAGGAGTTGGTCCATTCATTGTTTGCAAGCCATATCCAAATTGAGTATTGATGCAAAGAATAATGGGCTTAGTCATGTCAATGGCTAGCTAGCCCAATGGTTTCTCATTTTTTTTTACTTTCCTTTGAATTTTGATTTTTTTTTTCTTTTAGTTTCCATTAAATAAATCCATCTCAATTCTTTGATTTGTGTTTTGAAGGATTTTCCGGATGGATGGAATGCATGAAGCAAAGGAAAAAGGAGTTTTAATGGCCCATCACCATTTTGCACAGTCATGCCAAAACAGGGAGGTCATGCCAAAATAGCACAGTCATGCCAAAACAGGGGAGTCATGCCAAAACAGGGGAGTTTTCATACCTTTGGAAATGTGCAAAACGAGTCTCTGTCCCAGTTGGCATGATCATGCGAAATTCTCGCATGATTGTGCGAAACTGATAAGGGTAGTGCAAAAAATTTTAACCATCTGGACCATTTCGCATGACCATGCGAACATTTCGCATGACTATGCGAAATCCATCTTAAAGACTGCAGTAAAATGAGCCATTTGGACCACTTCGCACACTCATGCAAAATTTTTGCATGACTATGCGAAACTAATGTGGATGACTGCAGAAATTTCATGCATCTGGACCATTTCGCATCAGCATGCGAATTTCGCATGACTATGCGAAAATTATGCTGAAGGCTATAATAGATAAAACTCTCTTGACCAATTCGCATGTACATGCAAATTTCCGCATGATTGTGCCAAATTATTTCAAAAGAAGAAAGTGGTTGCAACACACTTCACCTTCTTGTCTAGTTTGCACATTTGTGTGAATTTTCAAAAACTCCATGAGAATCATTGACTTATCATTGACATCATGTTTTCTTTGGACATTGTCATCATCTATACCTTGATTTTACTCCATACATTGTGTCTCTAACATAGTTTTTTTTAATAGATTTGTTTCATATTTTCTTCTCTTATGTCATTCATATCCAACAATTCTCATGTGTGGTTTTATTTTTGTTTTAGCTATTGAAGCTGAAATTCATGAGAGATTGAGGTATCTTCCCTTCCTTTCTTTGTATATTTTCATTACACATTGAGGACAATGTACAAGTTAGGTTGGGGGGAGGGTTAAAAGGAAGAGAAGGAAATATGTTATTAGTTTTATTAGTTTTTCTATAATTTTTTTTTTCATAAATCACATTTGTGACTTATTTGGTGAGATTTTTTTGAGATGACTATAGCATTTGTGATTGATGAATGAGCAAACCTAACTTGAAAAAAGTTGATTTAGAGTACTAGCTTATTTGCTTGATCTTAGAAGATTTGTTATGTGAATTAAAGTTGATTTGACTTTGAAATCTTCATTTTCCAAAGGGTCATTTCTATTTGAGTCTTGACACATACTGTGCACTTTAGACCCCGGATATAAGATGAAAAACTAGTCTAACCTTAAGACTTGGACTTAATTGTCTTGTAACATTGATTACTCTTGAATTGAGTTGAGACACCTTAAAAAGAGGCCAATGTGCCCAATTGAAAAAAAAAAAAAAAAAAAAGAGTTGATGATTTGATGAATAAAAAGGTTGAGTTATGCTTGCCTTGAAACCTGAGCAAGGTCCGAGGGGTATATGGCCCAAAGGTCTTTAAAGCCTGGTGCCCTAAGCCATTTTGGTTGGGAGCCACCGACCTCAATGCTTGTTACATGGGTGGATAGGCGGGGTATGAACTCAATTGTAGGTGCTAAGGTATTGGATCCTGATTTGAGGAGTCCGGGGTGAAGTCCGAGGAGTTAGTGGCTAGTTAAATAGTCCTATAAACTTGGTGCCCTATGCCTTATGGTTGGGAGTCATCGATGAATCCCCGCTACATGGACCATATACTTGGAGATACCTTTAGCATTGCACTCCTACAATAAGTCCTTTGAAAAAAAATAATAATAAAATAAAGATAGGTGCGTTCTTGACCTATGAGAGAGTGATTTTTGTTGTTTGAGATAATTTGAGCTAGGTTGGGGGGAGGATTAGTTTTGAGTATTATATTTGGGGGATAGCTTAATTACACTCAAGACTTGTTTGGAAAAATTGTTTGGGAAATGAAGATGGATATGTTTTTGATACCTTGACTTACATGATATTCTTTCTATTAGAGATAGTAAATAAGTTAGGATTTTGTTGATACCTATGGATAGTATGGTGTGCTTGTTTATCAACCATTTATGCTATGGAAATTTCAAATATATTTTTTCAAATGATTTGCTTATGTGACTTATGATTTCTTTTGTTTGGTATCGTTTCTCTTCCCTTTTGTTATACCATTGCTAAGGGACTAGCAATGTGTTGGTTGGGGGGAATGATTAGTACTCAAAAACCACATATTTTAGATACTAACTTTCATGAGTTTTACACCTTTTGAGTAGTAATTATGCCTAATTTGCCCAAGTAATACATTACTACCTTTGCAAGTGATACTAATGGTTCTTTGTGAGTTTTGGAGATATTTTAAGGTGATTTTTGAAGCATGGAGTGACGAATGGAAAATGAATGGAGGAGGGTACATAATGTGGTCATGAGGAAGAGGAAATGCACTTGAACCAAGCTTTGAAGCTTAATTGAAGGTGGTGGAGATGGATTAAACATGAAGAAATGAGAGAAGTTGTAAAGAGGAGCCGGAATAGCATAACTTTCGGTTTCGCATGACCATGCGAAATTTTCGCACAGTCATGCGAAATGAGACAGAAAGGAGGTGGCTGTAGCATAAAGGGAAATTTTGAGGAAGTGATTTCGCATGACCATGGGAAATTTTCGCACAGTCATGCGAAACGCTCCAGAAGAACGAAATTAAAGCTTTTGGATTCTCCACTTCGCACCATCATGCGAGATTGCTAGGGCTCGTGCGAAAATGCATTCTCTCCAGATTCCTTGATGAAGAAGCATCTAGAAGACCTCTAAAATGTTGCCAAGTGTCCTTTTTACCTTGGCCTATAAATAGAACGAGATGGACTCATTTAAGATTTCTAACTTTTGATACATTTTCTAATTGTAGTACTTTTCATTCTTCTTCTCTCTATATAATTCTCCATTTTCCTTCAGTTTCTCTTATTTTCTCGATAGCCAAACATGTCTTGTGAGATCAAATCTCCAAGCATGAGTGGCTAATCTCGTTTTTCTTGGAGGAGGGAGGATCTAGAGGCAAGATCTATGGTGAATTAGAGAATTGAGCTTGAATTGCAAAGGTAATTTGATCCAATTGATTGATTAATTGAAATTTGGGGATTTTTCTCTTCAAATTGTCTTGGATGATTACTACAATGCAAGCTAGGTAGATTCATCAAATTCTTAATGCTAGATTTGATGAGATTGAATAGTTGCATTGTGTGAATCATCGGAAGATAATTTAAGATGAATTGAATATATGATTCAAATTGATCTATTGGATTAGATTACCTAATTTGAAGAGAAATTAGATCTAGACCTAAAGCTAAATCAAAAATCGGTTTAGATGAGAATTTAGGTTTTCAATCTAACTTGATGAAAATTAGATCTCAATATCTATTCACCATGGAAATTGCTTTCTAGAAATCCTAACTCCGAGAATCTCACATCTTATAAATTTCTTCTCTTTTACACTTCATTTTCAATTCAATTTGAATACATTGCTATCTTGAGAATTTATCATGCAATTTCAAGTAAATTTCACTTGATCACCATCATTTCTTATCATCTCGTTCAAGCCTTAATTACCGAGAATAATCCATCCTTGTGGACGATACCTAAATACCACTATACTACGGTAGTTTGTACTAAAACCACTTTTGATCGGGTACAAATTGCTATAGAATAGTGAATTAGGTTATAAATTTTGTTTTGATCCAATAAACGACAAAATCCGAGCGATCACAAGTACACTTAATAAAAAGTATGTCTCTCTCTACTTTTGAATTTGTTGGTCATTAGAAAGTGAATTGGAAATTTTCTTTTAAAAGTAAGGGTAAATTAATCTTATTTTCTTTTATTAGGTCTATTTAAATTTAAATGGTGTTGTACCTATTTTAAAGATAATTCATAATAAGAAATCCTAAATTTTATTTTCTTTCTTTTTCTCTTTGAATCTTTTTTTGGATTTCAACATGGTATCACAACAAAGTTGATTTTTAATGGAACTTTTGGTTTATGATCTCATTGAAGAGAGTTTAATATCAACACCGCTTTCGAAGATCTAACTATTATACACCGCATGCACCGACTTATACCATTTGATAGTGGAATTCTTTTTTACCGTGTTTAATCATGGGATATCATAGTGGGTGATCACATCGTTCTTTTCCTATTTGATCCTAGTATTTGATTTTGTATTTATTTTCTTCGGTTCGTATTGCTTTCTTTTGTTTGGTGGTTATTTTTATTATTCATTATGGTTGGTGAACGAGATGATTCCCTTTGAACTAGTAGTGTGAGATTGGACGAAAAAAAAATATTTGTATTAGAGGTATGTGATAAAAAAATTTCTAAAGGGCAAAAAGATGTGAAATTATATTATTGACACTCTACACAAACCTATGAATGAAAATGATGAAAAATATGCGGACCAATTAAATGTTTGGGAAGTAAGAAATTGTAAAATTATCACTTAAATCAATCCTTTCTTGAATGATGCAAATAGTTTTCTTCCACTACTTCTTCTTCTTCTTCTTTGAGCATATACTTTCTTTTCTTGTCATGTTTTCTTCCTTGAACAAATAACTTTCTTTACTGAATCTCATAATGTGTCATTAAGTTTGAACTTGTTCGCATCAATCCTTTCTTGAATGATGCAAATAGTTTTCATGTAGATATTGGTACTTTGGTTTTTTATTGCCATGCTCCTTCCTTTCCTCCTACGACTACTTCAACACCTTTTTAAGATTATGGATTCTCTTTTCCCACATACTCCATAGTGTCTTCCAAGCTATGTTTTGCATAAGGTTGATACTTGATATTTGGTGCTTTGATTAAGTGGTACAAATCTCATTTGATTGCTAAGGGATTTTCTCAATAGTTTGATGTATTATGACAACAAAAGTGCTATTTAGATTGCTCGCAACTCTATCTTTCATGAAAGTACAAGGTACATTGAGATTGATTGTCACCTTATTCGTCATCAACTTTAACATAAGACTCTCATTTTGCCTTTTGTTTCTTCTTCCAAACAAATTGCAAATGTGTTTATCAAATTACACCCACTTCCATGTTTTTTGATTTTTGATTAGCAAACTCTCGATGCTTTTTACAGATGCATCATGAGTTTGTAGGGATATTAGAAGTTATTAATATATTTAGTTACTATATATTTGTTTATTTAATTACTATATTAGAATTTCTCTTTTCGTTTTAAATGTAAGGGTAAATTAGTATTTATTTCCTTTTATCCAATTTATTTAAATTCAAATGGTGTTGTACCTCTTTTAAAGAGAATTCATAATAAAAAAATCCTAAATTTTCTTCTCTCTCTTTTTTTATTTGAATTTTTTTTGGGTTTCAACAAAGACAATGGTGTTGTTATTATTATTATTATTATTATTATTATTTTATTATTAAGAACGGATATAGTGAGAGTTAATTAAATGTTTTAACCGAGAAATAAAAAATCGCTATTTTATAAAGATTTTAAATGATTCTTTTCTTTTCTTTAGAGTTAAATATTGTCAAACTCTTTTTTTTGTTAACAATTTTCTTTTATTGTTTTATACTTTTAAATATAATTTAATATTAAGTTTAAAAAATTAATTTTTTTATGGATGTTTGATCAATAGGTGGACCTAGAATAACATGATGTTATGATAAAATCATGATGTAGTGTATATGATGTTAATGTTCAACAATTTTGTTGATGGTAAGGATGAAAATATCGATAAAATATATTAATACTTAGATATATCAATACTCGGATTTTATGAATATATTGAAAATATTAATAAAATATTGGTGGTGGAAGGGAAATTGTTCAAAATTCATGAATATACTTAGAAAAACTTAAAAAACAATGATAAAATAAGAAAAAAAATACACATATTAAAGTTATTTTGTAAGTGTAATTGACATAAGTATGATTAAGGATAATGTTTAACAATGTTTTTCATATAAAAATTGGCTTAAATTCTTTAATATATTTATATTCATTTATTTTTAAAATTAAAAACAACTTTTAGTAAAACATGTTTTATTACATTCTAAATAAAAAATTAAATGGATTTATGTAAAATATTTTATTTGAGATTTAAATTCTAAATTTTTATTAATAATTTGTGGTAACAACTTTTTTCCTATTAACATTAACTTATTTAAATAATTAAATTTATTAAAAATTATATTAGTAATTTATCTTATAAAATTAATTTTAATTTATAAAATATTAGTGCTTCATTATTATTTTTTAATATTTTATAATTTTAATAAATTTATATTTTTAATATTTGAAATAAAAATTTTAAATTAAATAAATTAAAAGGATAAATATAAAAAAATTAAGTGAAGTGATAGTAATTTTTAAAAATAGGATTAATGAGATAAATAGGAAAAAATAATTAAAAATAAAAGGGTAATATAAATTTAAAATAAAAGATAAATTAGCAAAAATAATTTAAAATTTTTTTAAATTGGGTAAATATTAAAAAAAAATGGTGTTTTTGAAAAATTCCAATATATATATATATATATAGTGATTTATTGCTGATTTTTTTTTTTTTTTTTTTTTTTTTTTTTTTTTTTTTTGCGATTTTTCATCAAATTTCTCCCCTCACGCTTGTAGCTCACTTTCTTTGATCAATAGATCAACTATATTTCATCAAAATGTTAGATTTTTGGATGAAATTTCTCCTAGTCGATAATCGATGGTTGATTTCGTATCGACTATCGTCAATATCCAATATTTCGCAAATATTTTGGCAAAACATCCCGATTTTTAAAACCATGACTGTTGGTGGTAGGTCTACCAAATGTAAATGGTACTTGAGGTAGTCCATATTTTGAACAATATAATAATATAATATAATATATAATATATAATATATATAATTATTTTAATTTCAAAATCTTTATTCTTTATTTAAAAAATCAATGATGTTGCTAAGATTGAATTTTATATTATATTTTTCTTCAATCCTATTTTCATATATTTTTTTTTGTTTTAAATACTAAATCCTATTAGTTTTGAGAGAAAATAAAAATACTCAACCCATCCACATAAATCTATAGCAAATAATAGAAATACAACATGGGAAAAGAGTGTTTCCATAGACTCATACGAAAAAAAAATGTTGGGATTTTATTTCTCCTGCATCTTCGGTAATAAACCGAAGACGTGATTCGGAATGTGGTCCACATCATTCCATCAATTTAGGAATGAGGATTCATGCTCCAAACCACGTTCGCATCACTACCCCATGTTCTGTGCATGTTCCAAGTAGACTCAGTGATGGAGAGAGTCTTTTAAAACAAGGCAGAACACTAACGGGAGGGTACCCTAAGCCTGCAATCTCTTTTCAGTTTTCAAACACCATCTAAGTGGAGACTGTGAAGGTTTAGAAGCACCTGAAACTCGAAAATAGCAAAACCCATTTTAACTTGTAGAATGGCAATGACGGGAGGTATGTTTTCCGATCAGTTTATAATTCCGTTTATGATCTAATTGCTATTTAATGTTTTTTATATAGCATGTTTAGATATGAGATTACAGTTGGTATCAGAGCCTTGTATGCCTTTGCCTTGTTCATTTTACAATCTGCAATTTTCAATCAAGTGAGTTTTGGTATTTTGGAGGTTTTGGTTTTAGAAGTTTTGATGAAAAATATTGTTAGAAATCATTAGGAGATGAGATTTCTAACATTTTGGTGTTTTAAATCATCAATTTGGTGTTTGGAATGCCTGGAAACCATCGGGTTTCATTTCGGGTTGCAGATGGGTCAAATAGAAAAGGGGCAGTAGCACAGTTGGTCATAGCCTTGTCCTCATTCATTCATTGCATAAGTTTGAGTCCTCCTGGCAGCAACCTACCTCAAGACTTGTATGACACGGATTTCTGTGTCCCTGCATCTGGATTTAGTGAAATGTGATAAAAAAAATCATAAAATTTAGTGTTTTTTAAAATATGTTAATTTATGGATATTTTATGTGATAGATTATTTATTTTTGCTAGTTGAATGCATATTTTTATTTTAATGGTTTATTGTGCATACAACATTAAATTAAATAATTTGCACATTAAATTTATTCTTAAAGGATTTTATGGTTTTAATTTTAGATATTAATGTGCTTATAATTTATACTATTTCAGAAATTTTGCACATTGATATTGAGTTTTGTGTAAAAAAAATTGCTTATGGTTTCATGCAATTTATATAAGTTTTCTTGTGAATTAATTAAATGTCAAGTGAACTATATAATTTTAATTAATTAAGGAGTAGCCACAACATCTTTAATTATGCAAAATTATATATTAATTGTTTTGGGATCACATATTGGAAAATGACATTATGGGTAATTAATTATATTTGATATAATAAAATTTTATCCCACATGATTTTTTTATTATATTTGTATAATTAATTAGGGTGGAATATCAAATTATATTCTTAATTACCCACATGAATTAGGAAATAAACACAATTTGATAGTTTATCATAAGGTTTTACATGGATATAATCGAATTAGAACGTTAACCCACAGACAAGTTTTATGTCACTAGATTTGATTCATGCCTAATTGGTGTCTCAACTGATTCGTGTCCAGCTGGTGCTCCTTGATTGAGGGAGTAATCAACAAAATTTATAACCTATTACACCATGAACTAGGGTAGCAAAGACAAAACTACTATAGCATAGTGGCTCTAAGATTGTTCACTGGGATGGGTTTTCACTTTGCAAATGATATTAATTCAAAGCTGAATTGATGCCTTTTCATTTCAAGGTTAGCTTTAAAAGAAAACATAAAGATGTTTGAATGAAAAAGCTTCGGTTTTAAACTAACCAAAAATAGTAACTGATTTTACTTACAAAGAAAAGAGTTTCTTGGAGTTTCAGATCACTAGGCTTAGATTCCTCATACAAAAAGGGAGTTCCGGTCACTTGTTTCTTTTCCTCGCATTAGAGAATTAACATATAGTTCCTTCTCCAACCGGTGTTGTACAGATGCTTCCCATTAATGGGTTCAAACACTAAACCCTTTCACTGATGCATCTTGCAATGGCTCATACCTCTCACCTAGCACTTGCCATTCAAGGTGATCTTTAACCTTAGATTACCCGTCAAAAGCTCGCAAGAGATAACTAATGGATGTCTCCTTGGAGTCCAAAAGCTTACCAAGTGTTGGTAATTCTAGAAAATCCTACCTTCAAGTCACCTCCCAGAGGCTCGCAAGAGGTAAACTAGTGCATCTCCATGGACGGAGATCACTTGCCTTACCAAGTGTTGGCCCAGGTGATTTAAAGGCGTTTTAAGTTAACTAAAAAGATAAAAACCATTAACGGGTCACACTTTCTCTTCATTAAAAACTAAAACAACAAAACTTCCAATTTATGCATGAGGAAACTTACCCGGCTTTCTTCACTCCAAGAGACGAAGAGCCTAGCCTCTCATCCTTTGAGGAAAAATCCTCAGAGTTTGATTGGCTAGAAAGAAAACTAACGAGAAAACAAGAATATATATGAAAAACAGAGCAAGTGCTCTGTTTGTTGATTCTATATATGATATCTATATGATGGATTCCCTGGAAAAAGCTCATCGAGAGTCCCCTTTTTTAGTGTTTACAAGAGAGTTTATATAGGAAGGTAATTTACCCTTCCTTGGATACTTCCTAGCTAAGGAATTACATGAGTGGCTGAATACAAGGAGAAAATGGAAATTTAGACACAAAAATATCAGAAGAAAAGATCTAAAAGAGTTGGTGCACAACTATCGGGAAACTTCAGGAGAAATTCCACAGCACTGTGCAAAATGGCTGCGAAATCATTTCACAGCAAAAGGGTGATTTCAGCTCCAAATCGTACACGGTTTGAAGCGTTGGATTCTTGACTTCTTGAGCTTTGAAATGGTATATAGCATGTAGAAAATGGACTTCGGGAAGTGCTCCAAAAGTGCGAAGGAAGATTGCAGCTGCTGTCCTCTGTTTTCCTCTTTTCTTTTCTCCTCTTTGCTTCTCTCCTTTGCTTGGCTTGTCTTAATGATCCAAAAAGCTGTCAAAACACTAAAAATAGCCACAAATATGATTATAAGTCATTGCTAGGTCCTTAACATGCCAATTGGAATAAAAATGGAGAACTACTACATAAAAGTACTTAAAACATAATGAATTAAAGGCACAAAATAGCACTTTTTGGGTAGTAATCAAGATTCATAATTTTTTAACATGAGTTACATTGGTAAAACATGATATTTAGTCTCAAATTTGAATTATAAGCATGTATGTTTAATTTTTGTGCAGTCATGCAACCTGCGAATTTCTCTAATATAAAATGTGACATTCCCGAATTGAAAGGTGATAACTATAAGGTTTGGGATGAGAGAATTCTCCTTCATTTAGGGTGCATGGACATTGATTATGCTATCAGGAAAGACAAACCAACCATTATTGACACCAACACTACAACAGAAAAGGCTCTTTATGAACAATGGGAGCGATCAAATCGCCTTAGTCTAATGTTCATAAAGACCAAAATCTTTGATAGTATTCGTGATTCTGTGGATCAGCATGACAATGTCAAGGCATTACTGAAGGCTATTGATGAACAATTTGTGACTTCAGATAAGGCACTTGCCAGCACCTTGATAATGAAGTTTTTATCTTTAAGGCTCACCCATGTGAGTGGTGTGTGAGAGCACATAATGCAGATGAGGGATATTGCGGCACAATTGAAAACACTTGAGGTTGAAATGTCTGACTCCTTCCTCGTGCACTTCATTTTAAACACTCTTCCACAACAATATGGACCCTTCAAAATCTCCTACAACACACACAAAGATAAGTGGTCAATTAATGAGCTTCTGACCATGTGTGTTTAAGAGGAGGGAAGGTTGAAAATGAAATTGGGTGAAAATGCATTAATGACAATGGAAGGAAAGGATCAGAATCAGGCCAAAAAGAAAGGGAAAGGTAAAATATCGCCCCAAGGTGGAATCAAGAAGGTCAATAAGTACTTCTTCTGCAAGAAGAAGGGGCACATGAAAAAGGGTTGCACCAAATTCCAGAAATGGCTTGAGAAGAAAGGTAAACCAATCTCATTTGTTTGTTATGAATCTAATATGGTTGATGTTATTTATAACACATGGTGGATTGATTCTGGTTCTACAATCCATGTTTCCAATACCTTGCAGGGTATGCGAAACCTAAGGAAGCCAATGCCAAGTGAGCAATGCATTTATTTAGGAAACAAGATGCGTTCACATGTGGAGGCTATTGAAACATGCAGTTTAGTTTTAAGTAGTGGTTTTATTTTAAATTTAGAAAAGACATTTTATGTTCCAAGTTTCTCTAGGAATTTGATTTCAGTTTCAAGAATTGTACATTTGGGTTATTTCTTTAGTTTTTATGAGACACCTTTCAGTTTGTTTTATAAATCTAATCTTGTTGGAAATTTACATTGTCTAATGGTCTTTTCTCTATCAATTTGCAAAATGATACCACTAATAATACTATGCATGTTCACATTGGTACAAAATGATGTGTTATGAATGAAGATTCCTCTATGTTGTGGCATTGGAGATTGGGATATATCTCCATACAGAGAATTAAGAGATTAGTAAATGATGGAGTACTTAGTACTTTAGATTTTACCGATTTTCACACTTGTGTGGATTGCATTAAGGGAAAGCAGACCAACAAGTCTAAGAAGGGTGCCAAGAGGAGCACAGACATATTAGAGATCATACATTCAAATATTTGTTATCCAAACATGGACGCGTATGGTCCGAAATACTTCATCTCCTTCACAGACGATTACTCACAATACATGTATATCTACTTGCTTCATAACAAAAATAAAGCATTGGGTGCCTTTAAAGTTTTTAAGGCTGAAGTAGAAAAACAATGCGAAAAGCAAATAAAGATTGTGAGAACGGATAGAGGTGGAGAATATTATGGTAGATACACCGAGGATGGACAAGCACCTGATCCCTTTGTGAAGTTTCTTCAAGAGCATGGGATAGTTGCTCAATACACCATGCCTGGTTCCCCAGACCAGAATGGTGTGGCTGAAAGAAGAAACCGAACATTAATGGACATGGTTAGGAGTATGTGTAGCAACTCCAAGCTTCCTGAATCCTTGTGGACTGAAGCTCTTAAAATGGCAGTGTATATATTGAACCGAGTTCCAACAAAAGCTGTCCCCAAGACGCCATTTGAATTATGGAAAGGTTGGAAACCGAGTTTGCGACATATACGCGTTTGGGGATGCCCGTCTAAAGTAAGAGTTTACAACCCACAAGAGAAGAAACTAGACCCAAGGACCATTAGTGCGTATTTCATTGGATATGTCGAAAGGTCTAAAGGGTATAGATTTTACTGTCCATCTCACTGTACTAGAATTGTGGTGTCAAGAAATGCTAAGTTTCTTGAGAATGACTTGATTAGTGGGAGCGATCGATTTCAGGACATTGTTTTTGAAAAAGATCATATAGATGCTCAACCATCCACTTCAAGTGATGGATTGATTGTCATTTAGAACGCCCCTCAAGTTTAAACGGGTGATAGACAACCAATCATTGAAGCTTCACAAATTGCTAATGACAATCCAGTAGATCAAGTTGTTCAAGATTCGCTAGAAATTGTTGAACAACCCGTTGAGCAACGTGATCCTCGGGAAAATGTTGATTCAATATTAAGAAGATCTACAAGAGTGAGAAAACCAGCAATACCTAGTGATTATGTTGTGTATCTGCAAGAATTGGACTATGACATTAGAGCCGAAAATGATCCTGAAATGTTTTCACAAGCCATAAATCGCAAAAAGTCTAATTTATGGTATGATGCTATGAAAGATGAGATGAATTCTATGGCATCTAATGGAGTCTGGAATCTTGTTAAGTTGCCTAATGGTGCAAAAGCCATTGGATGTAAATGGGTCTTCAAGACAAAGAAAGATTCATTGGGCAACATTGAAAGATATAAAGCGAGACTCGTTTCTAAAGGATTCACTCAAAATGAAGGAATTGATTACAAGGAGACTTTTTCTCCTGTATCTAAGAAAGATTCTCTTCGTGTCATTATGACATTAGTTGCACATTTTGACTTAGAGTTGCAACAAATGGATGTGAAAATGGCATTTCTCAATGGAAATCTAGAGGAAGAGGTTTACATGAAACAACCAGAAGGATTTTCCTCTAGTGGTGGTGAGCATTTGGTATGCAAGCTTAAGAAATCCATATATGGATTGAAACAAGCATCCCGTCAGTGGTATTTAAAGTTTCATGATGTTATCTCTTCATTTGGTTTCATGGAGAACATTATGGATCAATGTATATATCAGAAAGTCAGTGGGAGTAAGATATGTTTCCTTGTTCTGTATGTGGATGACATTTTACTCAACCAATGATAAGGGTTTGCTACATGAGGTGAAACAGTTTCTATCTAAAAACTTTGATATGAAGGATATGGGTGATGCGACTTATGTCATTGGCATTAAGATATAGAGAGACAGATTTTGAGGCCTTTTAGGTTTGTCTCAAGAGACCTATATCAACAAGGTTTTAGAAAGATTTCGGATGAAAGATTGTTCACCAAGTATAGCTCCCATTGTGAAGGGCGATAGGTTCAATTTGGACCAGTGCTCGAAGAATGATCTTGAGGGGGAACAAATGAAGAACATTCCTTATGCTTTTGCTGTTGGAAGCTTGATGTATGTTCAGGTCTGCACAAGACCTGACATTGCATTTGCTGTTTGATTACTACTCAAAAAGTGCTATTTGATAGCCTTTTAATTAATCCTTTTAAACACTTTTGAGTAGTAGTTGTGCCTTTTAACCCAATTAGCATGTTAAGGCTCCTTGCAATCAATTATAATCAAATTGCCTTAAGTTTTGGTGTTTTGATAGCATTTTGACCACCAAAGCATTACGAGATTGAGGAGAGTGATATGGAATCATTGGCAAGCAATGGGAAGCTCAGAGGCATGAAGAATCAGAGCCTTGAAGCTCTTATGCCATAAGCAAAGTGGAAATGCAAAGGGGAAGCAAAGAGGATTCAGCCGTGGAGCACTCTTGATGACAGTCACTGCAGCTAGTTTTGGAGCACTTCCTGATGTCCAATTATGCATACAATATGTCATTTGAAAGCTTGGGAAGTCAACAATCCAATGCCTCAAACCGTGTGCAATTTGGATCTGAAATGAGGAAGCTACAGCCTTGGAAGATAACTGCTCCAAGCTGAAGGAAGGAAGCTTCAGAAAAGTGCTGCGAAATCACCATTCTTGTTGCGGAATGGTTTCGCAGCCTTTTTGCACAGTGCTCTGGAGTTCCCCTGAAGCTTCACGTCGCGAAGGAAGCCAAACACTTCAAGTTGGAAGTCCACTTTGCAAAGGTGTTGAAGCAGCTGGTTGCTATGAAGAAATTTCGCAGCCCCTCTTGAGTACCTGCGAAATTTCGCAGACCTCATCTTTCACCTGCGAAGTGGTCCTTAGTGCTTCCTGATATTTGTAACCGACTCTTGGAGATATTTTTCATTAGATTTTTGTTGCCTAAATGCCTAAATTCTCCTTGTAAGTCACCAATGATAGATTTCCTTAGCTTTTAAGTTAGGAATTTGGCAAAATATCAGGATAGCTGTATTGTATTTTTGGTATAAAGGGAGCCCGAGGAGCCTGTTCTGAGGGTGTTCTGGTTGTTGAACCTTTTGTAAGTTTCAAAAGAAAGAAATACAAAGAGCTTTAGCTCTTGACTACCTTACCTTCTCACTTTGTATTTTTATATTTTACTAAGTTATGCACTCTCTGAGGAGTTTTCCCCAGAGAATGAGTAGCTAAACCTTTTAGTTCCTTGGAGTTAAGGTTGCCGGGAAAGGTTCCAAGTGCATCAATCAGAAGCTTTGTGGTTTCAGCTATGAATGAAGAGTAAGTGTGTCCCGTGAATGGTTTCTAATGTTTTTAGTTAACTTAAAACACCTTGGAGTCACCTGGGCCAACACTTGGTAAGGCAAGTGATCTCAACCATGGAGATGCACTAGTTTACCCCTTGCGAGCCTTTGGTAGGTGACTTGAAGGTAGGATTTTCTAGAATAGCCAACACTTGGTAAGCTTTTGGACTCTTAGGAGACATCCATTAGTTACCTCTTGCGAGCTTTTGACGGGTAATCCAAGGTTAAAGATCACCTTGAATGGTAAAAGCTAAGTGAGAGGCTTGAACCATTGCAAGTTGCATCAGTGAGAGAATTAAAGCTGAAATCCAATTGAGGGATGCATTTATGCAGCACCTGTTAGAGAATTGACTTATGTTAAGTCTCTAATGTGAGGAATTGAACCAAGTGACCGGAGCTATGCTTTTGCATGAGAAACCTCCCCTGTATACCTGAATCTCCAAGGAATGCTTTTCTTCTTAAGTTATTTTCATCACTTGTTGTGTTGTTAATCTAAGTTCAAACCTTTTTCAAGCCAAAGTTTGTGTTTTATTTCTTAAGCTAATCTTGAAATGAAACAACACCAATTCACTTTGAATTGGTATCATTTCAATCTTGAGTACCCTTCCCAGTGGAACGATCCTAGAGCCACTATGCTATAGTAGCTTTGTATTTGCTACCCTAGTTCATGGTGTTATAGGTTAAAAATTTTGTTGATTACACCCTCAAGGAGCACCAGCTGGACATACATCAGCTGAGACACCAATTAGGCATGAATCAAATGGCGCCGTTGCCGGGGAAGGTGTCAAGAATCAGTGATACCATTTCAGTGTACTTGTGATTTTCATCACAAGTGTGGTAAAGTTTCTTTAGCTTTATTAATTCTCATCATTTTCGTTTACTAACTCATAATTTAAATTTAGCTTTTAAATTCAGCTTAGTTTTATTTTGTTTTGTAGCTTGTTTCTTTTTGTTGTCCTCTGTTTTCATTTTAGTTTCAAATAGTTGCTAGTTGTGTATGCCAAAGTGGATACGAGGTAGTAGAGGAAGGCTTGTTAGAATTGAATCACCTCATACTGAGGAATTGGAATTGAGCTTGAATATCATGGAAACTACTCCTGAAGATCAGCATAGTCACCAAGTTCGTCAAGACAATCTCAATGAATTTAGATCAATGAGGGACCGTATGCATCCACCTCGTATGAGTGCACCATCATGTATAATACCTCCTACAGAGCAGCTAGTTATCAGACCATATATTGTTCCACTTCTACCAACTTTCCATGGAATGGAAAGTGAGAATCCCTATGCACATATTAAGGAATTTGAAGAGTTTGTAATACATTCCAAGAGGGAGGAGCTTCAATTGATTTGATGAGGCTTAAGTTATTTCCTTTTACTTTAAAGGATAAAGCCAAAATTTGGCTTAATTCTTTAAGGCCAAGGAGTATCCGTACTTGGACTGACTTACAAGCTGAATTCCTTAAGAAATTTTTTCCCACTCATAGAACAAATGGCTTGAAAAGGCAAATTTCAAATTTCTCAGCTAAGGAGAATGAGAAATTCTATGAGTGTTGGGAAAGATATATGGAAGCCATAAATGCATGTCCTCACCATGGCTTTGATACTTGGCTGTTGGTGAGTTATTTTTATGATGGGATGTCATCCTCAATGAAGCAACTCCTGGAGACAATGTGTGGAGGAGATTTCATGAGCAAAAATCCGGAGGAAGCTATGGATTTCTTGAATTATGTAGCTGAAGTTTCAAGGGGATGGGATGAGCCAACCAAAGGAGAAGTGGGAAAGATGAAGTCTCAACTGAATGTTTCAATGCTAAGGCTGGATGTATACTTTGAAAGAAGAGGATGATACAAAAGCAAAGTTTGCAGCTGTGACAAGAAGATTAGAGGAGCTGGAATTGAAAAAAATGCATGAAGTGCAAGCTGTTGCTGAATCATCAGTGCAAGTGAAGCTTTGTCCTAAGTGTCAATCCTATGAACACTTGGTGGAGGAATGCCCTATAATTTCAGCTGAAAGGGAAATGTTTGGAGATCAAGCAAATGTTGTTGGACAATTCAAGCCCAATAACAATGCATCCTATGGAAATACTTACAACTCAAGTTGGAGGAATCATCCAAATTTTTCATGGAAGCCTAGAGCACCTCAGTACCAACAGCCGGATCAGCCATCTCAGCCATCTTCAAGTCTTGAACAAGCCATTGGGAATCTCAGCAAGGTAGTGGGAGATTTTGTTGGAGAACAAAAAGCCATCAATAATCAGCTTAATCAAAGAATTGACAGAGTGGAGAATATTCTGAACAAAAGGATGGATGGAATGCAAAATGATATGACTCAAAGATTTGACAATCTCCAGTACTCAATATCAAGGCTTACAAATTTGAATACAGTGCAAGAGAAGGGAAGATTTCCTTCCCAACCTCACCAAAATCCCAAGGGTGTCCAAGAAGTGGAAAGCCATGAGGGGGAATCATCACAGATGAAAGATGTCAAAGCCTTGATCACTCTGAGGAGTGGTAAGAAAATTGAGCAGCCACCACCTAAGCCACCTGTTGAAGAAGAAGAGACAAAGAAGCCAGAGGAAATGACAGACAAAGAAGGAGAGATCAGTGATAAGAAAGAGGACTCTGAGTCAACAATGAATGCAAATCCAGAGAAGGAACTTCTGAAGGAAGAAAAGCTGAAGAAATCAACTTCTCCACCTTTTCCTCAAGCATTGCATGGGAAGAAGGGGGTTAGAAATGCAGCTGAGATCCTTGAAGTATTGAGACAAGTTAAAGTCAATATCCCATTGTTGGATATGATTAAGCAAGTCCCAACATATGCAAAATTCCTAAAGGACTGTGTACCATCAAAAGAGGGTTGACTGTAACTAAGAAAGCCTTCTTGACTGAGCAAGTAAGTGCAATCTTACAATGTAAATCTCCTTTGAAGTACAAAGATCCGGGGAGTCCTACCATTTCAGTCATGATTGGAGGAAAGGTAGTGGAAAAAGCTTTATTGGACTTGGGAGCAAGTGTGAATTTGCTTCCATATACTGTCTATAAGCAATTGGGGCTTGGTGAGTTGAAGCCAACAACAATTACTCTATCTCTAGCAGATAGGTCAGTAAAAATTCCCAGGGGAGTAATTGAGGATGTCTTGGTTCAAGTTGATAATTTCTACTATCCAGTGGATTTTATTGTTCTTGATACGGATCCTACTGTTAAGGAAGCTAATTTAGTTCCTATCATCCTGGGAAGGCCATTCCTAGCTACCTCAAATGCAATCATCAATTGTAGGAATGGGCTCATGCAACTCACTTTTGGTAATATGACACTTGATCTCAATATCTTTTATATGTCTAAAAAGCAAATCATTCCGGAAGAAGAAGAAGGTCCAGAGGAAGTGTGTATTATTGACACTCTGGTAGAGGAGCACTGCAATCAGAATGTGCAAGATAAGCTGAATGAAAGTTTTGTGGATTGTGAGGAAGGTTTGTCTGAACCCCCTAATGTGCTTCCTACTCTACAAAGTTGGAGAAGGATAGAAGAGATTCTACCTTTGTTCAATAAAGAAGAAGGAGCAGATAATGAACAAAGAGAACCACAGAGGATAGTCATCAAGAAAGAATTGATGAAGAAACATATGCCTCTACTTTTCCTCCAAGCATTGTATGGCAAAAAGGGAATTGGTTTCGTTGCCATCATACACAGCAAGCCTCAAATGAAGGATACTAACTTCATATGGGATCCGGGCAAGCTAAATCAGGATCAAATTCTTTGATGGACTTAGTCTTTTTAAAGACTAACTAGTCCATAGCTTTTTGTTTTACTTATTACTTGTTTTAATTTTGATTTCAATATTTTAATTTTGATTTCAATGCTTTAATTTTGATTTTAATGCTTTAATTTTACTTTGTTTTGATGTAATATAGGTTTTTGGATGATCAAAATCAGGAGAAAATGCAAAGGAAAAAATCGGGAAGAAATCGGAGCGAAAACAGAGCAAAAACAGAGCAAAAACAGGGGAGGAAAAGAGCTCTGCGAGATTTCGCAGCCAAAGAGGATTTCTCTGCGAAAATGGTTTTTTAGTTGCGAAATCACTTCGCAACACTTTTAAACCCTCTGCGAACGATTTCGCAGCTGCGAAACCGGTCTTTGGCACACGAGTGCCACTCCGCAGCACAGGAACCCCCATTTCGCAGCTGCGAAGTGCTCTGCGAACCACTGAAGCGTAAAAAAGCCCCATTCCGCAGCGATTCCTCAGCAATTTCTCCATTCCGCGGGGTGTTTCGCAGCTGCGAAGTCACCTTTTGGCACACGAGTGCCATTTCGCGGTACAGTGACCCCAATTTCGCAGCTGCGAAACGGCTGCGAACCACCAAAGCATGAAAGATCCCATTTCCGCAGGGAAAGCTCCATTTCGCAGAAGATTTCGAAGATGCAAAACCAACTTTTGGCACACGAGTGCCATTTTTGCAGCACGGTGACCCTTATTTCGCAGCTGCGAAACGGTTGTGAAGCATAAAAACTCCCAATTTCGCAGCCAAAGTCCCAATTTCGCAGGGTATTTAAAAGCTGCAAAATGGCTGCGAACGTAAAAACTTTCAATTTCGCAGCCAAAGCTCCATTTTGCAGGGCACTTTTGGGCTGCAAAATCACCTCCAAGCTTCGAAATGGTTATGAAATGATCTCCAAGCTTCGAAGTGGCTACCAAATCATCTCAAAGCTTCGAAATGGCCTTCAAATTGTGAAATTAACTTGCAAAATGGAGGGAAGTTTGCAAAAACACCTTGCAAAGCTAAGGGAAGTTGCTAAAATGCCAACAAAGCCCCACGACCATGCATATAAAGATGAGAGCTCCACACACCAGCTGAATACCCTCTGGAACTCATGAACAACTACCTCTCCATTTCAACCATGACCAAGACTAGAGGAAAGCCCCGTGTACCCTGAGATCACACACATGAAGCCTCTCATTTCATTTCTTACCTCCTTAAACCATCAAATCCCATAGCTACCAACTGAGAGCTCCAGTTGAGAAGACTATGCCACCTAAGGAGACTACCAGAACAGAGGTTGAAGTTTTGATCCAACCCACTCAAGAGGCCACCACAGATGCATCAGCTCCACAGGACTCTACCATTACTTGATCATCTTTTTATTTTTTGTCTTTACATATTATATTAGTATACATAATTCCATGTTTTGATGTCTTATATTCTGGGATTGGATGTATTACTGATGATATATCATATATAGACATCAATTTTTTGTTTAACTTGGCATTTTTCTATTTTCTCTACTCACTAACTCTTTTGTTTTTTTTGAAACATGTGGTTTCTCCATTCAATATTCGAAATTGAAATCGATCAGGAGGTACCACTTCCTCCCTCTATTTTTAATCGCTTTTGTCACATTGGGGACAATGCTCAGCTCGGTTGGGGGGGAGTGGAATGAGGAAGGAAGTTTGCTAAGTTGTTGAAGGAAGTATGCTAAGTTATTTTGATATTTTAGCTTTGTCTAGTAAAATAGTTATGTTATTTTGATAATTCAGTTGTGCCTAGTAATTTAGTTGTAGTTTTTGCTTATTACTATAATCTCCATGGATTTTGAGGAAAAATTTTCGAATTAAAATAGGAGAAACTAAACTTTTGCTTTGCATCTAACTTAGAGTTTGGATTATGCTTGCTAAAGTGGTTCAATTGTTGAAACTTCTATTGAAATCAAATTTACTCCTTCCACTTTAAGCTATCCACACACCGTGCACAATAGATCCCTTTTATAAAATGAGAAACTATTTCCCCCTTGACTTAGAAAATTTTGGGACTTGGTATCTTTGACCTCATTTTAATGATATTGAGGCACCCTATGAAAGGCCAATGAGCCTTTGTGAAAAAAAAAAGAAAGAAAGCGAAGTGTTTGCTTGCCTTGAAACCCGAGCAAGGTCTGAAAGGGTATATGGTGAAAACCTTTTAAACCTGATGCCCTAAGCCTTCATTGGTTGGGAGTCATCGGCCTCAATGCTCGTTACAAGGGTGGATAGGTGGAGTTAGCATTTGATAGGCAAAAAGGGTTTATGAAAAAGTCCGGGGCGAAATCCGAGGAGTTAGTGGTTGAAAAATCCTTAAAGCTTGATGCCCTAAACCTTAATTGGTTGGGAGTCATCGATGGACCCCCGTTACATGGACAAAACAGAAAAGAATGCCCCTTAAGCCTGCTTGACTAAAAAAAAAAAAAAAAAAAAAAAAAAAAAAAAAAAAAAAAAAAAAAAAAGTGTGTTCTCTGTTTATTGAATTTGGTCAAGCTTGCTAAAGTGTTGAAAAGAGATAGGTTGGGGGGAGAGATTAGTTTAGCATGCTATATTTGGAATCTATCATATTACACTTAGATTTTTGTGGAAGAATAAAGTTTGGTTCTTTGGAAGTGAAAATGGTTTTAAAACTTCAATTTGCATAATGCATTCCCTTGATCAGTGGTATTTAGCAAGGTTGCTGATTTCTCTTGTTGAAATATTGAAGTTATAGTTCTTTAATGTTCCATGAGAGAGTTTTTCAGTCATGCCTCTTAAATATTTTTTGGAAGTGATTAGCATGATTGGTAAATTATGGTAATTTTGTTGTTTTGTTTTTCTCTCCTTCATTGCTAAGGGACTAGCAATATGTCGGTTGGGGGGAGTGATTACTACTCAAAAAGTGCTATTTGATAGCCTTTTAATTAATCCTTTTAAACACTTTTGAGTAGTAGTTGGTGCCTTTTAACCCAATTAGCATGTTAAGGCTCCTTGCAATCAATTATAATCAAATTGCTTAAGTTTTGGTGTTTTGATAGCATTTTGACACCAAAGCATTACGAGATTGAGGAGAGTGATATGGAATCATTGGCAAGCAATGGGAAGCTCAGAGGCATGAAGAATCAGAGCCTTGAAGCTCTTATGCCATAAGCAAAGTGGAAATGCAAAGGGGAAGCAAAGAGGATTCAGCCGTGGAGCACTCTTGATGACAGTCACTGCAGCTAGTTTTGGAGCACTTCCTGATGTCCAAATTATGCATACAATATGTCATTTGAAAGCTTGGGAAGTCAACAATCCAATGCCTCAAACCGTGTGCAATTTGGATCTGAAATGAGGAAGCTACAGCCATTGGAAGATAACTGCTCCAAGCTGAAGGAAGGAAGGCTTCAGAAAAGTGCTGCGAAATCACCATTCTTGTTGCGGAATGGTTTCGCAGCCTTTTTGCACAGTGCTCTGGAGTTCCCCTGAAGCTTCACGTCGCGAAGGAAGCCAAACACTTCAAGTTGGAAGTCCACTTTGCAAAGGTGTTGAAGCAGCTGGTTGCTATGAAGAAATTTCGCAGCCCCTCTTGAGTACCTGCGAAATTTCGCAGACCTCATCTTTCACCTGCGAAGTGGTTCTCAGTGCTTCCTGATATTTGTAACCGACTCTTGGAGATATTTTTCATTAGTTTTTGTTGCCTAAATGCCTAAATTCTCCTTGTAATTCACCAATGATAGATTTCCTTAGCTTTTAAGTTAGGAATTTGGCAAAAATATCGAAGGATAGCTGTGATTGTAATTTTGGTATAAAGGGAGCCCGAGGAGCCTGTTCTGAGGGTGTTCTGGTTGTTGAACCTTTTGTAAGTTTGAAAAGAAAGAAATACAAAGAGCTTTAGCTCTTGACTACCTTACCTTCTCACTTCGTATTTTTATATTTTCACTAAGTTATGCACTCTCTGAGGAGTTTTCCCCAGAGAATGAGTAGCTAAACCTTTTAGTTCCTTGGAGTTAAGGTTGCCGGGAAAGGTTCCAAGTGCATCAATCAGAAGCTTTGTGGTTTCAGCTATGAATGAAGAGTAAGTGTGTCCCGTGAATGGTTTCTAATGTTTTTAGTTAACTTAAAACACCTTGGAGTCACCTGGGCCAACACTTGGTAAGGCAAGTGATCTCCAACCATGGAGATGTACTAGTTTACCCCTTGCGAGCCTTTGGGAGGTGACTTGAAGGTAGGATTTTCTAGAATTGCCAACACTTGGTAAGCTTTTGGACTCTAAGGAGACATCCATTAGTTATCTCTTGCGAGCTTTTGACGGATAATCCAAGGTTAAAGATCACCTTGAATGGTAAAAGCTAAGTGAGAGGCTTGAACCATTGCAAGTTGCATCAGTGAGAGAATTAAAGCTGAAATCCAATTGAAGGATGCATTTATGCAGCACCTGTTAGAGAATTGACTTAGTGTTAAGTCTCTAATGTGAGGAATTGAACCAAGTGACCGGAGCTATGCTTTTGCATGAGAAACCTCCCCTGTATACCTGAATCTCCAAGGAATGCTTTTCTTCTTAAGTTATTTTCATCACTTGTTGTGTTGTTAATCTAAGTTCAAACCTTTTTCAAGCCAAAGTTTGTGTTTTATTTCTTAAGCTAATCTTGAAATGAAACAATACCAATTCACTTTGAATTGGTATCATTTACAATCTTGAGTACCCTTCCCAGTGGAACGATCCTAGAGCCACTATGCTATAGTAGCTTTGTATTTGCTACCCTAGTTCATGGTGTTATAGGTTAAAAATTTTGTTGATTACACCTCAAGGAGCACCAGCTGGACATACATCAGCTGAGACACCAATTAGGCATGAATCACTGTTGGGATGTTAGGGAGATATCAGAGTAATCCAGGTATAGACCACTGGAAAGCTGCAAAAAAGGTGATGAGGTACCTTCAGGGGACCAAAGACTACATGCTTATGTATAGACGGACCGATAATTTGGAAGTGATTGGCTACTCTGATTCGGACTACGCTGGTTGCATTGATTCGCAAAAATCAACTTCAAGATATGTCTTTATGCTAGTCGGTGGAGCTGTTTCTTGGAGAAGTGCAAAGAAACTTTGATTGCAACTTCCACTATGGAGGCTGAGTTCGTGTCTTGTTTTGAGGCTACCTCGCATAGTGTATGGTTAAAGAGTTTCATTTATGAGCTTAGAGTTGTGGATTCAATTTCTAGGCCATTGAAGATATACTATGACAATTCAGCCGCAATTTTTATGGCTAAGAACAATAAAATTAGCAGTCGAAACAAGCACATCGACATCAAGTATTTAGCCTTAAGAGAACATGTTAAAGAGAAAACAATGGTTATTGAACACGTTAGCACTGAATTGATGATTGCTGATCCTTTGACTAAAGGCATGCCACCATTGAAATTTAAGGATCATGTAGATAGATTGGGACTTGGTTCCTTTGTATGATTTTCGTTGTAAGAAAGAATGTTATTTTCAATGAAACTCTATTGTGATGTTTTCTCATATTTGATTTTCTTTGTGTACACTTTTATTCATTTATTGAGAAATATCATTAATGTTTGGACCTAGAATAAACATAGGGTTTATTCATTAAGCCATATGGGCTAGTGTTTAAGAAACATGATGCATTGTGATACATGGAAGATAATACTCGATATTAGAGGACTTATCGCCATGATTCATGTGTTTTGTTTCTTGCTATGATGAATGATGAGATATATGGATCAAGTGGGAGAATGTTGGGATTTTATTTCTCTTGCATCTTCGGTAATAAGCTGAAGACGTGATTCGGAATGTGGTCCACATCATTCCATCAATTTAGGAACGAGGATTCATGCTCCAAACCACGTTCGTATCACTACCCCATGTTCTGTGCACGTTCCAAGAAGACTCAGTGATGGAGAAAGTCTTTTAAAACGAGGCAGAACACTAACGGGAGGGTACCCTAAACCTGTAATCTCTTTTCAGTTTTCAAAACACCATCTAAGTGGAGATTGTGAAGGTTTAGAAGCACCTGAAACCCGAAAATAGCAAAACCCATTTTAACTTGTAGAATGGCAATGGCGAGAGGTATGTTTTCCGATTAGTTTATAATTCTGTTTATGATCTAATTGATATTTAATGTTTTTTATATAGCATGTTTAGATATGAGATTACAAAAAAAACTATAAAATAAAAGCTCAAATTTATAAAATACAAATTTCAGGAGACTATTTAAAAATAATTAGCATTTCATACACTTTTTTTAATCAATTGTACTATTTTTTATCATTCAAGTACTACATTTTAATGATATAAGTATTACCTTTAATCATCTTAGGTATTACTTTTAACTGATAAGGGCATGAAACCTAAATTATTTTTAAATGGTTTCTGTTTTGTGATTATTTTCATGAGTGTATGGAAACACATTTTCTCCAAACAAGATTACCAACATTATCAAATAACAAAAAATTCATCGATATTATTAAACAAAATAAAATGAAAAAAGAAAAAAATTGAAAGGCAATTGTTTCAATATAATTTATCAATTAAATTTTAAAAATAAACACATAAATATAAAAGATTAAATTATTTTGAGGTAAAAGAGCAAGTTGAAATGTATGGTATTTCAAAGTGACATTTATCATTAAAAATTGGGGTGATGATTTTTTAGCAAGATGAAATTAGTTGAGAGGGACAAAGAAATTAGGGATTTAATTTGTAGATAAAATGGTAGTTAATGAATTATGCTTCGATGTGGTGTTTTATATTTAGAAAATAAAAAATTTCTTATTGTCCACTTAAAAAAAAAAAAAAAAGAAGATATAAATGTACTTTTGAGTCATGGATCTCTTTTTAATGAAATAAAATGTATTTTAATTTTTTGAAATTGAAAAAGTGGAAAAGTTATTCATATTTTTTCTAATATTTTTATCTTTTAACTTGTTACACCTTCTACTATTTTTTTTCTTCATTTTTTTATATCTTATCTTAATTTTTTTCTTTAATTTATTTTAACATTGTATAGAAACTTGACTTGAGCTAAATTTAATCCTAACAATACCTTGTAACTTATTGTTAAGATGACTAATATCAAGAGGAAAGTTTATATTAATTGATAAAGCCTTTGATTCTTAAAATTTTTTTAAAAAATTAAGAAAAATAATTTTCTCATATTTGATTTTATCATGCAAAATACCAATAAAATCAAATATATTTTAAATTAATTATGAACTTATATATTTAGATAAATTATATCATGTAGCATTTAACAAACTCTCTCCCCATAAAGACACCACGAGTCATAACCAGAGGCATTGCCACATTGTAGTTGAAGTTTTCGTACATAGGCCCTATTGGGCATATGGGCAGCATTGCTTGGCCTTGTACCACCTATAAGCATTGTTGCTTCCATTTCTCCGACATTCATCCTTTGCCTCCTTTCTTTGATTTGTCTTTAGTGAATCCATCCAGACTCTCTTTGTCCTTGATATTCACACTAGAATCCAGGTAACCCATCTCATACACCTCCCCTACACTACTACACATCTTATTAATTATGTTTTTTCCGTCCTCTTTTATATCTAGTTAATTTCATAGTAGAAAGTATTAATTACTTTCAAAATAATTCTCATCTTCTAAAATAAATTAAGGGTTATTTGATTAAAAGGGTCATTGAAAACCCTATTTTTGAAATTTAAACCTTTATAATTTTTTTTGCTTTAATTATTTGGACAAAAATGTCCTCATCATTTTCTAGTAAAAATAACCATTTGTTTTTAAAAATTATATATAAATACTTGAAATATTATAGGGTATTTGTAGTTTTGTCTATTATTTTATCCTTTTTAATCATTTAATTCTAAAATTAATCAACATGTTTGTGATTTTGTGTATGGGTGTTTTTGATCAACTATTGAAATGAAAAATCTAGTTCAATATTATTATTTTTCTATGAAATGATCATAATTTGGAGATGGTTTTCAAAAGCCAACAATTTAATATGCTTTGATTTAATTAATTAATTAATTAATTTTTATAATTTAAGATGGTTGATGCTATCCCACTTGCTAGATATATCCAAAAGCACTATGAGCATTTCATGTGAATGGTGCAACCTTATGGTAGATAAGTACATCAAATGTAATTTCCCATGTTGATGGTCTCCATTTACCCTAAATCGATTTAAGACTAAAAGGGCTTGTTTGGAAATTTTCTTAGTAGTTATCAAAAACAATTTTTCGAGAAGCATCCCTAAAAGCAGTTCTAAATTGGTTTTCGATATTTAAATATGAAAAACAATTTTCTCTCGCTTATTCTTGATAAAGATACTAAACATTTTTTGAAGTATTTTTTATATTTTCAATTGTTATTTAAAAAAAATCTATAAAAAAACAATTGAAAACACCTAAAAATTGCTCTATATAATAACTTATTTTCAGAATAAATTATATAAAAAAAAAACCATTTTTTATTTTTTATTTTTATTTTTTATCAAAGGTTTGCTAAACCAAATTTTCTAAGTTGGAATTTCAAAAAACTGTCTAGAAACAAACTCTAATTTTTTGAATAAAATAAATATATAATTCTCTTATAGTATAATTACAACTTTAGCATTTACTTTTAAAGCATAAGATATGATAGTTGTCCCCGGAGTCTCCCTTTGGGAAGCATCCAAAAATACCATGTGAAGAGTAGATGGAATAATGCACAGGTGCACCATGTAAAGAGTAGATGGAATAATGCACAGGTGCATTGTCCTGCACTCTTGAAAAGGGTGGTGGAATTCCATGTTGATTTTCTTACGTACCTTTCTTGTAATTATACAACCAGCTTCTTTTACAACTTGAGAATCAGATTTTGATCATACATGTACTGAAATACTAAAAAAAGGACAAAAGCTCACTTGAGAGATAGTCCAGGGCGAATGAAATTAAACCCCCACCCTACAAGTGCTGACTGGTTGTATGAGAATATGAGCATGCAGTGTTGCTTGGCCTTTGGCACACCTATTGGTTTATGCTAATTATTACAATCTACCAAGAGCCATCGCCCTTTACAACGTTCTAAGAACAATGGTGGGTGCTCCACCCCACATTCCCTCTTGATAAACATCAAGACTAGCTCAAGTCTATTAGATTGAATGCAGAGTGGACTCTTCTCTCTTCAAAGAGTGGTAGTGGCCCAGTGGGGATTCCCCCCCACTTCTTTTTCTCTTACCTTGGTACTTGCAGACTTCAATAAATATTTGAGAATTTTGTAAGGGTCTCCAAAAAGCCCGCGGCCCGTGGCCCGCTTTAGGCCCGGCCCGGCCCGACGGGCTAAAGCCCGGCCAAGCCCGCCGGGCCCGAGCCTGTTTTTGGGCGGGCCGGGCCGCGGGCCTAAGTTTAGGCCCGGCCCGTAGGCCGCCCCTTTAAAAAAAATTACAAAAATAAAAATTATTAAAAAAATATTCATTTCAAAATTTTATTCATTGAATATATAATTACATTTGAAAATGTGGGAAAAGTTTACATCACTACAAAATAAATACATCCCAACTAGGTTAGCACCTATTTATTTGTCAATCATCTGTATTTTTCAACCACAAAAAATAAAAATAAAAATATAATATACATTTAGTCATTATTTTTTGGCGGTGATGGCGAACTATCATGCATCCATGAAAATCTTGATAATTTTAAAGATTCCATATCGGCAAGCATCTCTGTTTCTCGAATGGAATCATACATCCTTTTATATGCTATTTCCCAATCTTTCACACATATCCCTACTTCAATAACATCTGGCACTAAGTTGCATCGTTTTTACTAACTACTCTTCCACCTGCACTAAAAGCAGCTTCTGATGCAACTGTACTCACAGGAATTGTTAGTACATCACAAGCAATTATAGAAAGCACAGGATATTTGTGTTGATGTGATTTCCACCATATTAAAATATCAAAATCTTCTTGATCTTCAAATAAAATTGTATCAGTATTAAGATATTTATCTAAATCAGATGTATTATTTGGAGAACTATTTGTTGTCTTTTTTCGACTTTCAACATTTCTAGAGCTCCTTTATAAAAGATGAGGAGTTTGTAGATGTAGGTGGTAATTTAATAGTATTAATATCATTACCATATTTTTCTTTATAATAGTTATATAAATTATATAATAATGAATTTATTTCATTTTTAATTTCTTCAATTTTATTTGGTCATTAAAATAAATAACTTTTAACCATTCATCCAAAGCTTCAAATTTCAATCTAGGGTCCACAATTAAAGCAATATAAAAAATTAAAGGTATTTCTCCCCAATATTTTCTAAATTTTTCTATCATTGCAAATATTGTATCATTAAATATTTCAAAACTTAAATATTTTTGAAATACAAGAAAATATTAGTTATTTGCGTAATAACTCGATTTGAAGTTGGATAATATACACCACAAAAAATGTTTGTTGAAGTATCAAAAACTTCAAAAAGATCTCTTAAAAGATCCGCAATATGCCAATCATAATCATTTAATGCATAAATATCTGTTTCACAATCATTATTAATTAATTGTATTTCATATAATTCGACTACTTTCTATATTTTGTAATATTTTGTAAAAGTTTATATGTGAAATTCCATCTAATGGCCATATCCAAATTTATATTTTTTCTTTTCATATTTAACATTTTGCAACAATGAAAAAATAATTCATGTTTTGCTTGAGAACTATTAATACTATATGCAATGCCTCTAATTTTTTCCAATGTACTATCAACATTTTTTAATCCATCCTTTACAATTAAATTTAAAATATGTGCACAACAACGCACATGAAATATTTTAGCATGATCTTCTTTTACTTGCCAATATAGTTTTAGTCTATGTATTGCTGCATCATTATTAGCAGCATTATCTAATGTTATTGCCAATATTTTATCACGAATGCCTAAATCTATAATTTCATCATTTATTGAAGATGCTATATTTTTACCACTATGTGGAACATTTATTAATTTAAATGAAATTATTCTTTTATTTAATTTCCATTCATTATCAATGTAGTGAGCAGTTATACATAAAAAACCAGTGTGAGTTAAAGATATCTAAATATCAGATGTTAAACAAATATTTCCTTCAAAATTTGCAAAAAAAAAAAATTTAAAATTTCTTTTTGTGTATAAAATTTTTTCATAATATCTTTTTTAACTGTATTTCCAGACCAACCTTTAAATTGAGGATTAATACCTCGTTGAATTGTTCCTACAAAATCATGAGTTTCCATCATGTTGAAAGGTTGTTCTGCTCTTATTATATAATCAATCATTTCTTCACGACAGTTAGATTCATCATAAGAAAATGTTTTTAAATTTCCACTTTCATTTTTACCTAATTGCATATAATTTCTAATATCTACATTATTTTTAGTTTTACAATTTTCATGATGTCTTTTTAAATGACTTGTGTCTGCATTTGAGCCATCAGTAAGAAATTTATTACAAATTTTACATTTTGCTTTTATTTCTTTTTTATTATTTTCTAAAATTATTTCTATTCTATCAAAAAAATTCCATATATTTGAAGTAAATTTTTTGTTTGATGATATTTCATCACATGGACTAGATGAAGAAGCACTTGTCATATTATAATTATTGATAAAATATTATGCAAAAAATAATAAAGTAATAAATATATAAAAAAATGTAACAAAAAATAAAGTAGTAGGGGTGAAGTATGTTACTCAATTAGAGAACCGATGCAGAAATTCCTAGCAAATTTGAACTCTTGGAGCCACCAATGCTTGTTTTGCACCACCAACAATATTGTATAATTTGATGGAAAAATAAAAGAATTTGAAATATTGTAGAATGTGAGAGAAATAGAGAGAGAAATAGAGAGAATTTGATGAAAAAATGAAAAGGAAGAAGATGTATTTATAGGAAGATTTAAAAAAAAATAAAATAAAAAAATAAAATTGACATGTGACCGTTGGAGCCTCCAACGGTCATATGGGAATAATGGGATGGAGCTAAAGGCTCCAACGATCATGTGACCGTTGGAGCCTTCAATTTTTTTTTAAAAAATAATATACTGTATTTTTATATACATATAACTAAGTCCATTAATAAACATAAAAAGTTTGTAACTTAGTTGGTTAAAGCCTCAAATTTTAACCATGAGGGGAGGGGTTCGAATCCCCCCCTCTCCCTTCCCTTGTTTCATTTTGGCTTTAATAAAAAAGCCCGTCGGCCCGGCCCGCCCGCCAACCCGTGGGCTCATAGGCTGGGCCGCGGGCCTACCATTCTTGCATGGCCCGGCCCGGCCCGTTGACTGGTCAACGGGCCCATAGGCCCGGCCCGAGCTGGGCCGCGGGCCTCTTATTTCCGGCCCGGCCGTTGGAGACCACTAGAATTTTGCTTTGACGGTATCAACTTCATGCAACTTGGAAGCGGGCAGGTGGGTGGGTTTGGGAGGGAGTGACAGTTCATGGAATAGTGGACAGGTGTCCTCTCCCAATTGGTCGGTTTGAGCTCACCAAACACAGGCTTTTTAGCTGCAATGGAAGCATTGGAAAGGGCAGAAGACTGGCCCAATGAAATCAAAATTTTCAACTACGGCTAATTGCTAAATACCCCCGAAGACATTCTGGGGATGCGGGAGGCGTTGGTTGGCGTTTTGCAGCTCATTGGTGGGGTCCGTGGGGAGCACGCACCCTGGCTGCGTTTGTCTTTCCACCGCTTGGGGATTGTCCGGACAATCCTCAAGAGCCATTGTACGATCATGAACATTTACGATTTTCCTATTCACTACCTTCAAAGCTAACCATCTCAATGAACAGATAATTTATTGCTAATTTAGATATACACTTCTATTTTTTATTTTTAAAAACTGAAAATAATGGTAATTTTTATATAAAATATAATCATTTTTAAAAACTATTAAAAAATTGAGGTATTAAAATATTTTTATTATATCAAATTTTAAAAGATAATTTTTTAGGATATATGATAAATCTTTTTTTTTCTTATAAGAATTAATATATTTTATATAAAAGAATATTAGTTTCTATTTTTTAAAAACATAAAACATTGTGTTTGGGAAGTGTTTTCAATAAAAAAATATGTTTCACTCAAAAATAGTTTTAACAGGTTTTTAATAAAAATAATTTTTTTTGAGATAATTTTTGTTTAGAAAATAAGCTGATTTTTTTTTTTGAATAAAAATTAAGTGTTTTTATTGTTTTTTTTATAGGGTTTTGAGTAATAATTGAAAATACGAAAAATATTTTTAAAAAACTTTTAAATTACGCATAAATACCCGACACATTCACCAAGAATAAGCTAGGATTTTTATTTTTATTTTTTTGAGTTCTCAAACTATGTTTAAAAACTAATTTATGAGAAGTGTTTTTGAAAACATTCCACACCCTCTATATTTAAAAAAAAGTGAAATAAGATTCCCCTTGGCTCCATGTGTAAGACATCCAAAAATATCATGTCCACTACATGTGAATAGAGCATTGAACGCAGGGTGCTCTCCTGAGAGGGTCGTGGGGACTCTCCATCGTGATTGTCCTTACCTTAGTTCCTACTAGGTTTATAACCAGCTGCTTGGACACTATGAAACAACCTCAATACTTTGAGAAGGCAAGTTTGAAGGTTCTACTGCAACTCTGAAGAAAAGAATCACTTGAAATGCTGCAGAGTGAGTATTGAAGCGAGAGATACCTCATCAGACGGTAGGTTTGTGTCCTTAAATTAATTACAACATTGGAAGGAAAATGACATTAAACTCAAGTATATGATTGTATAGGGATATGGGCGGTGTGTTTTGGCCTTGCTCACCTCTATTAGTTGGAGCCAGTGTGCCTTGTTCCAGGTTGTCCCAACAATACATGAAGAAGAATCCAAGTAGAGTGTTTGGAAGGTGGAATAGAAGCTAGAAAGGAGAAATTAATTAATTACATTTCCATTCAATGAATGTGTTTGGATTTCAATTCTAACTTAGAAAACATATTTAATAATTTTTTAGAAGAAAAATTGTTTTGAAAACAAGTTGTTTTAGAAATAAATTTAATGTGTTTTGATTTATTTATAGTGTTTTAATAGTTTATTTGATAATAATTTTATAAAGCAATTCCAATATAAAAAACGTTTTTGAAAAAAAATCAAGCAGTTGATAAAATTTAAAATGCATTTTTTATTTAAAAAAAAAAAATCTCTTATAGTACTTTTGCAATAAGTACTTGATAAGTGATTCTTTAAAAAATACTCATAAAAAATACTTTTAGAGAAAACACTTTCATGAAAGCCTTGTTTGGTTAACCGGATATAAAATGGGATAGGATAAGATAAAGAATATTATATCATATCTCATGTTTGATTAGTAATTATTTGATGGGTGATATGATATAATAAATTATCTCATTACTATCTTATCTTATGTTCAACTAAATATAAAATATAAGAAGTGGTGAGTTATATTATCCACCCTATTTCTTTTATCTCTTTTACATTGGATATGTTAATCATATGCTAAGATATGAAATATGTATATCTCATGTATCATAAATTTATTTTTTATCAATTTTTTTTTTATGTACTCATTTCAAAAGATAATTTTTCTTTTATTATAAATTAAATTTATGGTTAAAAAGAAAAGCTAAAAAAATATTTATAACATAATATATTAACATATGATATATAAATTACTTTTATATATTAAATAATATAATATAAAAAAATTTATTTGTAAAGTTTAAATATTTTAATCATGAATATTGTTAAATATAAGAGAAATTTCATTTTTTTTAAATAAAAAATATTGGAATATGATATAATTTTTATTTTAAATATTGAAAATAATATATATTTTATATTATTTTTAATTCATTTCATAAATTAAAATATAAATATAACATAATATAATATAACATATCTAATTGAATATGCTACTTTAAAATATCATATTCATAAAATATGTATATATAATAATATCATATTCCATTGAAAATCATATTTTAAGATATGTATTTTCTATCTAATGGAATATAATATCTTAAAATATACATATCTTATTTTATCCTATCTTGTCAATTAAATATAGCCTACAAGTATATTGAATAGAAATATTATCGAGCACATAGGTAATGATAATTAAGAACATGAAAAATCAGACGAGAATTGGTATACTACTCATGATTAATTATTTAGTAACATGACAAAAAGTAAGTAAAAAAAATAATTTCTATACTGGATTTGTAAATAAAATTTTATTTTTAAGAATAATTGGTAACTATTAGCAAGTGTTCCAGATCAGTTTGCTACAGTATTTACAAACAGCCCATAATGTGCATTTTGTGTGTACCTTATTGTCCTATCTTCAAAGAGATTTGATGGGGATTCCCCATTTTGATTGTCTTTTAGCTTATTACTGATTTTATACTCAGGTTCTGAGACACTCTGCAAATTAAGTAAAATATAAGGATCAGAGAATGGGAGTTGGATGGTATATATGAAGTGCAATTCTGAGCAGACGATGGATTGACTTGAAAGCAAGCACACGAGGGGTTGACACCTAAGGGAAATAATGGATTGGTGTCGTCTCCCAAGTGGCTCATATGGATTCACTGGAGACAGCTTGTTTATCTGCAATGGAATCATTGGAAATGAGAGAAGACTGGACCAATGAAAACCCAAGAGGATTTAGACATATGGGCGGTGTTGGTTGGCATTTTGTAGTGCAGGCAGCCTTTGGGTGCTTTAGCCTTTTGTCCCTACCGCTCGAGATTACCGGGACAATACGTGAAGGACCCAAGTACGGCGTATGAAGCAACCATGGCCGCCGGCCATACTACTCCCTACTTTTTCCTTTATGCTATATTTGCTCCCATAAGTTGAAAGGAAGAAATATAAAGAATTATTTTTTATGTTTGTTATTACTATAAAATAGGATAAAAATTTATATATTTTCAAATTATTTAATCTTTATATATAATAATTAAAATAAATAAATTGAATTTGAAATAGTATATAAAAATAGTTTATTAATTTTAGTTTTTTTTTTCTAAAAATTCCGAAATTTCAAAATAGAAAGAATGCAAACTAACAAAAGGAGATAGAGAAAGGAAGACAAATGGGAGACAGGAAAGGTAGAAGGTTTGGCATGGACTCTCATCTTTTATCTATAGCTTCACCCAATAGCTAAATTGCATTTTACTAAAAAGAATATTTGATTTTTTTAAAATCTTGAAATTTCATTTTACTTATTGTATTTCATTTTAAAAAGATAAAGATAAAATAAAAAAATAAAACTCTAATTGACTCTTAGAACGAAAATAAAACAACAACATGAAACTTATATCTAGTTAGGGGTTATGTTACTCATTAGGAAGGCAAAGAGACACCCCTCTAAACACGAGTTTAACGTGATTTCTACAAATGAATTGTTGGAAAGATAGATGTTTAATTAAGTAATCAATATGAGATCTAATATTGGGTTCGAGTCAAATATGTTGATAAAGTAATGATGAATTGCATGATTGAATAAAATGGAAGGACTTGTCATATGAATTCACATATCTTTGACTGTATGAATAAGATTCCAATTTCTTCATATTTCAACTTACAAATTTTCTACCTTGGGATTAGCCTATAAGAGACCCAAAAATCAATTTAAAGAAGTGCAAATTAAGTTGACCAAGCCCAAAGCAATCATCTAAGGCCCATCTCCATTATCCAAATGAAAAGCCTAAAATAAGAAAAAAAATATTCCAGCCCAAAATAGTTAATTATCTATGTTCAAAATCCAATCAATTATTTTAACCCAAATTAAATGATTAAAGACCCATGTTTAATTGAGTTATCCACATGGAACAGTCCATATTAATTAAGCCCAAGCCATAATCATATGCCAATCCTAAAATATTAAAATTTAAGTCAAAGCCTAAACTCACAACATATATCCAAATTTATCCAAATAGAACATTAAACCCCCAAGGTCGAATTTTAAATAAAGCCCCACTCATAATCCAAGCCACATTATATCCAAATAAGTCGAATATTCATGAATAAAATTCAACACCCAGATCCAACAAATAAGTCCAAGCCCATAAATTAAAATCCATCAATTGAATTGGGCCATGTCCTTAAAATCTAAATAAGCTTATTAATTAATTGAAATAGAACAAACACGCTAAGATAAAACAAATCCATTGAATTGAATGATGCAAATTTAAACCCAAAACTAGGCTTAGGCCCAAAGTCCATGATTAAACACAAACTAATTTATTCCTAAAGTCCAAAATAATGAAATTTAAGTTGATAGACCAAACCCAACTTAAAACCAATATATATACACACATTTCAAAAGAACAATGATAGATTTCATCATTCTATCCCTTATTTTATTTGATATAATATTTAATTTCATTAAGTTGAATATGATATAAAAGAGATTAGTCATCCCAATCTTTCAAGATCTTTTTTGAAAAAAAAACCTTTTTAGCAAGAAAAGTTATTCGCTTCACTAGCCATTTAGAGGTTAGGTTCCATTAAGGAACACGAGGTGTTGTGTCAAGAACTTGAAAAATGAATATAGGTATTGATCAACATAAGAACCTGGGGAATAAGTGCATATGAATAAAGTAAAATTATGTATGTTTCTTTCAAATTGATAAATCATGCGGATTTTACATCTATATACTTTTTAGGGAACTTAGTATGTGATTTTTTTATATTACATTTTGTATCAAGTTGTGTGATTGATTATTCTTATACATAATATTATTCAACTATTATTCATAGTTGATATATTCAACAATAAATTGAGTAATCCTGATTAAAACTAAAATTTGGGTTATCTCCTTTGGACCACCCATTCACCATTTTCTACATAATTTGATTAATCAAGACATGAAAGTTCATGTACTACCTATTACATAATGGAAAAGTGCTCATAATTATCTCATCCTTTAATTGTATTTTCATATTTATTCTTACTAATTGTTAACATGTCTTTTTATTTCAATACCTTATTTTTTTTTTAATTTTTTTTTTCACCTTCATTCTTAACAATAGTTAACATGTCATCTTACTTGAATTAAAATAATTATTTTCATACATCTAATTCTAATTAATTGGATGGGAATAAAGATAGACTTGCAATCTATATGTCAATAATGACAACAATGAAATATGTAGTAAGAGGAAAATCCATCAACTTTGAAAATAGTGAGGTTCAAGTCCCACTATCATTTTTATATATTCATTTCTATTAATACTTGACATATTATTTTGCACCATATTTCTCCTTGTTTAAATTAAAATAATTACTTATTCTCAATTGTTTCATTCATACTTAACATTTCCACATTAAAATCAAAGTTTTAATTTATTGTATTTATATCATTTTCAAAATTAGGAAACACTTTCATTTCAATCTTTTCATATTCCCTAAAATACTTATATGGTTATATATATTGGTACCATGAGACTAGTTCTAGAAAATTCACTCGGCTTTAGGTGCCTAAGAAACATCTTCCCTGGGTATTTGGGTCAATATTGTCAAGCAAACGAAGTATGCGCTAGGAAGAGAATAGTGCAAAAAAACAATATGTAATGGTAGACGTGGCCACCCTTAGTAAAATGTTATTAAAGCGAATGTGTCCCACGAGTGAGTAACAGTTGAGCATGCTCATAAGTGCACAATAGTTTGATGTAACATGATGAAAATGGAGGGCAAACAATTGAAGATTCTCAGTTTATAAAGAGAGGATATAATCCAAATATAAGACATAGGAAAAAAAAAAAGGACAAACAAAGTTAATGCTAACAATTGGTGTTGTTTGTGGGAATTAGAACACGGAAGCCACTCACCTAGAAAGAAAATTACGGAAGACCCATGAAGTGAGCCTCACATTGAGCAAGCCCATAACCAAGAGAATGGTAGGATAAAGAGAGCCTTGCAGGCAGAATTTGAAGCCTAATGTTTAGACGATATGCTTTCCATTCCCTTTACCTCAAACATTGTATTTTATGAACCACCAAGGGGGTACATGATACCCATGTTTACAATGTATGGCAGGTCATATGATCCATTCAATCACCTCATGCACTACTGACAAGTCATGACATTGAACATAGGAAATGAAAAATTGCTATTCAAAGTTTTCCTAGCAAGCCTCTAGGGACCCACACCAGCTTGGTTCCATTGTTTGACCCCAAATTCAATCCACAACTTTCGTAAAATGTCAAAAGTCTTTGTGGCTCACATCATATGCTCTACCTGGTAAAAGTAGAACATAGGAAGCATTCAACATATGAAAATAAAGGAAGACGAGACTTTGTGCCTTTTCATGTGACGATTTGACTAGGTCCTTTCACAAGTAGAGACCTATAACATGGACGCTCTCGTGCAAACATTCAAGTAGTGCGTAAACCCGGGAACCCTATTCTTTGAGTTGCTCTCAAAGAAGCCCCTAGAAATAATTGATGATCTAATCCAAAGGACGAACAAGTATGCTATGTTGGAAGATGATCTATTAGTGGCATCATAATAGCTCATAACCACAACATGTCCAACACATCCCCCTTGTGACATTAGTAACAAATACTCCAACATGGGGATTGGCTTAGGAGGAAAGAAGGCACAAGGTCGTGAGAAGATGACAAAATCACCATCGAATTAGACCCTCATGAATCTAACATACGCACAAGTGTTACCTTTAATCAAAACAATGCCTAAATTCAAATGGCCTTAAGCAATGAGAATTGACCTAACACAAAGATCATGATAGACATTGTGAGTATTGTTAGGACATTGAGTCTTATTTATATGTTGGCTATTTTGTTCCAATTTATGTTTGGCCATAGAAGTCTTTTTTGATAATGACTTGCTCTCCATTGAAGATTAATGGTTGCTATTTGTCCAATCGAGAAGTTATAGGTACGTCTAAAAAGGTTTTACTTCTGGCATTTAAGGCTTATTCGAGGTATAAAAGGTTCGACATCATTTTTGGACTTAAAATGTTTTAAAATAATTTTTCAAAAGAAGCAAGGATTGCTCAAGCGATTAATCTTGCTTAAGCAATCAACTCGCTCAAGTGGTAAGGACTGCTCAAGTGGAGTGCTTAAGCGGTCTAAGTCCACTCAAGCTGTCATGTTAGTCTTGTCAAGTTTGAAAACATATTTTGAAAGAATTTCAATCAAACTCTAATTTGAAAACTTAAGATATCGAAATCCTTACGATTTTTTCCTATAAATACCTTTCTTGTAACCCTTTAAGGATCAGAGATTGTGGAGTTTTTGGGAAGATTGAAAATATATCGTTTGAGAAACCTTTAATTCTTTAGAGAGAGACTCCTTGAGAGAAGGCCTAATTACACTACCATTCCCGATCTCTCATTCAAGGATTCAATTTTTTGAATTGTTGGTTGAAACCTTAATCCATTCAGAGGGATTTACTAGGGAGCAATAGGGAGTTGTTGCATCGTGGATATGGATTAAGTTGTAGGTACTAGAGAGAAAGTCTTTAGAGTAAAGTGACTAGGTAAATTTGTATAACTTGATTTCTAATAATGGATTTAAATTGGTAGGTCTTAGACCTTGTTATTTTTTATCTCCCCAAGTTCGTGGGGGGGTTTTCCACGTAAAAATATTATACCTCATTATCTATATATTTTATATTTTATATTTTATATTTTGTTTGAATTGCCTAGAATAGGTCAAATTGATTAATCCTATTATATTATGGGATTTTCTTAAAAAAATCCATATCTATTTATTCCTACTTATATTTTGGTTGATAACATTAATCATCTTGAATTGAATGGCTAATTGATTATTGAGATTGTTGGATTGGTTATCTTGGTGTTTGTGGTTACTTATAACTAATTATTGATTTGTTGGGAATTATTGTTAAGTTTGTTAGGTTGGTTATTTTGATGGTTATTGTTATGCCTAACATATCTCAACATATATTTCAGATATTAATAATTATTTATCTTTATCCCTAACCAAATGTAGGGTATCCCAAAAATTAAAAACCATATTTTTATATACCTAAAGATTCTAGGTATAACCATTTATTTATTTGAGACATCCCTTATATCTATTGGAGTAAGAAAAGTTTGTTATAATTTATAAATATTGTTTTAAAGTTTTTAAATCACCCATTCTCCTCCTTTTCTTTCTAGGTGTTCCCTATTGGATTTTCAACTATTATTCAAGTGTTATTCAGAGTAATACCCATTTTCAAGTATCATAAGGAGCACAAACACACCATTGAGGAGTGTTGGCACTTGAAGTACTTAGTGGAAAAAATGATTCAAGCAGGAATTTTGAAGCAATATGTTGCACACATAGTAGCACCAGCCATAGGAAACACTTAGGCCTCAATGTCCAAACAATTCAGACAACAAATTTAAGCTTTGAATCCTTCATCCCCAACCATTTTAGCAATCCAAGGATGGTTGTCTGATCAACAGTGGGAATCCACGCATAAAAGACATGCAATAATATAGGCTACAACCAGAATGGAGCAGGTAAGTACGATGAGTATAAGACACTACTCCTTTGAGCCAAGGAGTGAGAAATAGATAGATGGGGTCTTAACGTTCTCCTTGGCAGACTTAAAACGGGTGGCTACCCCATCTAAGGGTGCCTTGGTACTAGAACTTTTAGTGTTCAAATTCAGAGTATGTTGAATTCAGATAAACCTAGACAGTTCCATAGATTTGCTACATGTGTCTACATTCAAACAAATGGGGTTTGCTTTGTCTTCTCTTAAAAGCTTGAGCAAACTATTGAAGTGGTTTATAAGATCAACCACAAGGTCCATCGGGGAGATGGAATTATCAGTTAAGGTCGGCCCTACCACTTTAAATGTGTAGTTTTCGGTAGTAAGTGATCTCTCTCCCTACAATGCAAAATTAAGGTGAGCATGGCTGAATGAAATGAAAACCACCTCCCCTTCAATGTATCATCAAAAGATGAGTTTCATGACTCATCTTAGGTAAGTAGATCTCTTTGGGAGTTAATTAGTATTGTGACAATGTTACCAAATAGGGCTTAAACAATCTAAGCTAGAGAATGAAGGAGCCCTCGAAGGCCTAGATGAGCAATGCAGATAACAATTATTGTATGAGATGAGGCTAAGAAGTGTGAATCTTTAATAGTTGATCCCTTAATCCATGTGGGCATGATCAAATGATAGGAAGATAAGTTCACATTTGTTGGGGCAAATCTCTACCTAGAAGAAAATGGTCGAATTGCAAAATTCCTCAGGAGGAACATAGATGTTTTTGCATGGGAGATGACTAATATGTCGAGAATCTCCCCAGACGTGATGTGTGACAAGCTTGGAATTTGGCATGGTGCAAAACTTATAAAATAGAAGGTAAGGAAGTTCCAGCCTAATCAGTAGAAAATAATCCAGAAAGAAGTAAAACGACTTTTGGAAGTTGAGTTCATCTAGGAAGTGTTTTACTTGGATTGGGTATGTAGGAGGGAAATGGCGCATGTGCGTCGATTTTATTAACTTGAATGAAGCATGTCCAAAGAATAGCTTTCCCTTTCCTTGCATCAATCAAATAGTTGATTCTACTTTCGAACATGAGCAACTTTTCTTCATGGATACCTTTTTAGGCTATAATAAAATTCTATGGTATTCCCCTAATTAAGAGAATATGACATTCATGACTCTTTATGGGTTGTATTGTTACAACATAATGCCCTTCGGGCTAAAAAAATGCAAGGGTAATATACCATTGTTTAATGACTAGGACATTCAAGCCAATCTTGTGAAGTACAATGAAAGTCTATATTGATGACATACTAATTAAAAACAAGAAGCGCACCAATCATATCGTGACCTAGAGGAAGCATTCAAGTTGTTGCGATAGTTCAGAATAAAAGTGAACCCCTACAAGTGCAGCTTTAGGGTGAGGATAGGTAGGTTCTCAGGCTTCCTCATGATTGAAAGGGGAATAAAAGTAGATCTCGAGAAAATAAGGGGCATTAAGGAGGTGCAACGATTGATTGGAAAGCTTGTAGCACTAGGACAATTCATCTCCCATTTCACTAATCGATTTTACCCATTTTTTTAAGTCCTAGGTAACATGAAATCATATGAGTGGACCGACAAGTGTGAAACAACGTTCCTCTCAATCAAACAGTACATGGTCTCTCATTCGATGCTTAGTAGTCCATAAGCAAGGGAAGTAGTGTATCTATATTTAGTCACCTCATAGGTAGCAGTCACTACAATGCTATTTAGAGTTAGTGAGCAAGGACAACAATAGCTATTCTATTACATGAGCAAGGCTTTGGTTCAAGTAGAAGAAAGGTACACTTTAACAGAAAAGATCGCCTTAGCACTACAAATGGTGATGAAGAAGTTATACCCATATTTCTAAGTGCACCTGGTAAATGTGTTGACAAATTTTCCATTCAAGGTGAATTTATAAAAGTCAAATTTGTTAAGATAGATGGTTGAGTGGTCTGAAAGCTAAGTGAGTTTGGAATTCATTTTCTCTTATAGCTTTCAATTAAGGAATGGGTTTTGTCTTACTTCCTCATAAAATGGCAAAAATTCGGCACAAAAACCCAAACATTGAAAGCCCCATTGTGGATTTTGTATGTAGAAAAGGGATAGGATCGTTTTGTAATCACCACGAGGGATTGAGTGGAGCATACAGTGCAACTAGGCTTCTCGACTTTGAATAATGAAACCAAATATGAAGTGCTCATAATTGAGCTAGAGTTAGTCATAGCCCTCTTCGTAGAATAGCTAGTCATAAATAATAACTCATAGCTCATTGTGAATCAAGTGTAAGAGGAATACAAGGCAAGGGATGAGCAGATGATGCACTACCTCAAAATGGTAAAGCGAGTACATGCCAAAATCAAGGAGTGGTGCATCATTCAAGTGCCCAAAGAAGACAACTCTTAGGTAGACACATTGGTTAGAATCGCAGTAGCAATACACATTCTTTAAACGATATTTCTCCCTATGTATTACCAGGCCAATTCATCTTGTCTCTCCCTCCCTTCTTCTATTTAGGGAGCAAATTAGTTAGGTTGAAAGTTGTAGCCTATGTTGGATGGACCTAATAGTAGAATATTTATTACATGACAAGCTGCTCAAAGATAAACATCTGGCATATTGGATGTGCATCATCATATCTTAGTATAACATCATACAAGAAGAGTTGTACTGATGGTCATTTTGAGGCCTTTATCTAAAGTGTCTAAGATCTAGTAAAAACCAATATGTTTTGTCAAAACTGCATGAAAGTTTGTGCAGAACCCATCCGAGGAATGGAAGTTAGCCCATCGAGCTTGTTCCCAAGGGTACTACTAGCTAATAATGGTGTGAGAATGTGATAGATGCCAAAGACATGCTTGGTTACCCCGTCTCCTGTCAGAGAACTTGACTCCACTAAGGAGCCCTTGGTCATTTTCCTAGTGCGAAATTAACATTGTAAGGCCACTCCTGATGACACCCGCATAAAGAAAGTTGCTTCTTGTTGTAACAAATTATTTAGCAAATAGGTTGAAGCTGGAGTGTATTCTACCATAAAAGATGGAGATGTCATAAAATTCATTTGAAAGAACATTGTGTGCCGATTCGAGATTCCACAAATGATAGTCTAGTTTACAAGGATTTTTGCAAAGAATTGAAAATAAAAAGTATTTATTCCAATCCAAGGTACCCTCAATCCAATGGTCAAATAGAGGCAACCAATAAGTTAGTAATATATGCCCTAAAGCAATGGTTATCTAGAGCGATAGGAAAATGGGTCGAGAAATTGCCTAGAGTGATGTGGGCACATCGAACAATGCAAAAAAGCTCGATTGGGGAAATACCTTTCAACTTGGTATTTGGGATGGAAGCTATGATCCCAATTGATATAGGATTGCCAACTCTATGAACCTACATGGTTGTGCAAGATTCAAATAGGGAATCTTTAAAAGCTAACCTAGATTAGGTTGATGAACTACAAGAGGTCGCCTTGATCAAAGAAGAGGCATACAAGTAGCAAGTGGTTGGTTGCCTATTACAATAAGAAAGCAAGACCTTGGATCTTAAGACCTAGTGACATGGTCCTGTGGTGGGTATTCGAAAACACAACCAATCCAACGACAAGAAAGCTCTAAGCCCACTAAGAGGGTCTACATGTGGTGAGAGAAGTTGGTCAGAATGGGTCATACTATTTAAGAAGTTTGAGTAGGGAACTCATTCCTCAACCTTGGAATATTTCTAATATAAAAAAAATACTACTAGTAAACAAAAGGTGATTTATCGAAATTTGAAAAGTGAATAGTGATAGAAATTTGTACATAACTTGGATTTATAGTAGTAACAAAGCCATGGGCCAAAGGCGTTGAGGAAGCCTAGAAAGGTGAAAATGGCCTAAATGAAAAAACTGCCAAAGAGTATCGGGCTAAAGGCGTTAAAAGCCCCAACATTAAAACTGGTTGAGGAAAGCTAAAGTCTTAGATAAAAAGGCTAAGGGCCAACCATATTTTCAATGAAGTGACCTTAAAAAAAAAAATGTAATGTTGTATTAAAAAACAAAAAATAAAGGTGCATATAAAGCACGATAAGAAAAACATAAAAATTGTTTGAGAAAAAAATAGATGAGTAGTCAAACATCAATTTCATCAATCGGGGTCTTCTTAACCCCACCATCAGTAGGATCTAGTATGCCATTTGCCTTACCTATTGCTTCCATAGTCAGGGTAGCATCTTGGTGTCTAGGCATTAGTTCATTTTCCACCTAAGTATTTGGAGTGATTGCCTAGGCATCGAGAACATTTGTCCTAACTATGATGATCGTCTCAAAAGTAGGCGAGTTTGAGAAGACTTCCTCTTGATGAAATTCCTTACTTATTATTATGTAGTCTTCATTGGTGTCAAAGTCCATAAGGATTTTATGTTTTTTCTTACAATGTTAATAAACATATTTGTACATCTCATCCACCTGCTTAGTGAAATCTATGGTCAACTTCATTTTTTGGTTCAGTGTGTGATTACTACTCAAAAAGTGCTATTTGATAGCTTGTAATTAACCTTTTTAAACAATTTTGAGTAGTATTTATTACCTTTTAACCCAATTAACATATTAAGGACCTTTGCAATCATTTCTAATCAAATTGTGTAAGTTTTGGTGTTTTTGTTAGTAATTTGATCACCAAAGCAATCCGAGATTGAGGATAGTTCTTTGGAATCCATGGCAAAGCAATGGAAAGCTTAGAAACATGAAGAACCAAATCTTTGAAGCTTTAAAGTCCTTTTCGATAAGCAAATCCGGAATGCAAGGAGGGGAAGCAAAGAGAAATCTGACATGAAGCATTCTAGAGGACAGTCACTGTCAATCACTTTTGGAGTACTTTCCAGAGCTCAATTCATGCATACTATATGTCGTTTCGAAGCTCGGGAAGTTAGCAATTCAATGCTTTAAACGGTGCATGATTCGGAGCTGAAATGAAGGAGTTACAGCTCTTGGAAGCTAATCACTCCAAGCTGAAGGCCGATTTCGTAGGGTTGCGAAATCACAAGAGGAGGGCTGCGAAATGCTGTCCTTCATGCTGCGAAATTTCGCAGCCCTCTTGCACGGCTGCGAAATTCCCCTGAAGCTTCCCGATATTTGCCACCGACATTTTGAGATTTTTTTGCTTTAGATATTTGATGTCTAAATCCCCAAACTCTCCTTGTAACCCATCTATCATAGGATTCCTTAGTCTTTAAGCAAGAACAAAGGGTAAATAAACTCATATTTAATGCTTGTAAGTTTCCATAAAAAAAAAACGACGGAAGCTTGCTCTCAGACAACTTTGTATAGTTTTTGAAGGAAGTAAAATTCAGGACTTTTGCTCTGCCTTACCTACTTGTTTTGATTGTATATATTTATTTAATTTTTCTTACTAGCCAAACAAGCTCTGAGGAAGTTTCCTCAGAGAATGAGTGGCTAGGCTTTTAGTTCCTTGGAGCTAAGGTTGCCGAGAAAGGTTCCAAATGCAAGAATTGGTAGTTTTGTTGTTTCAGCCATTAATGAAGAGAAAGTGTGACCCATTAATGATTTCTATGTTTTTAGTTAACTTAAAACACCTTCAATTCACATGAGCCAACACTTGGTAAGACAAGTGATCTCCGTCCATTGAGATGCACTAGTTTACCTCTTGCGAGCTTTTGGGAGGTGACTTGAAGGTAGGATTTTCTAGAATTGCCAACACTTGGTAAGCTTTTGGACTCCAAGGAGACATCCATTAGTTATCTCTTGCGAGCTTGAGAAGGGAAGTCCAAGGTTAATGATTACCTTGAATGGAAAATGCTAGGTGAGAGGCACGAGCATTGCAAGTTGCATCAGTGAGAGGGAATTAGTGTTGAAATCCTTTTAAGGGAAGCATCTGTACAACACCAGTTAGAGAATTGACTATATGTTAATTCTCTAATGCGAGGAAATAAACCAAGTGACCGGAGCTCTGTTTTTTGCATAAGGAGCCTCCCCTGTGAACCTAAACCTCCAAGGAATGTTTTTTTTTCATAAGTAATTTCCATTACTTTCTTTTTAGTTAGCTTGAAACAAAACCTTTTTCAACCAAAGTTTGTGTTTTTTCTTAAGCTAACCTTGAAATGAAAAAACACCAATTTAACTTTGAAATGGTATCAGTTGTGAGTTGAAAACCCTTCCCAGTGAACGATCCTAGAGCCACTATGCTATACTAGCTAAAGCTATCCTAATGCATGGTGATATAGGTTATAAATTTTGTTGATTACTCCCTCAATCAAGGAACACCAGCTGGACATGAATCAGCTGAGACACCAATTGGGAACCACAGATCAGTGTGGCAATTTTTGTCTACTCCAACTCAATCCAAGCTTAAGCCAACTCTTCAAGGCTTTTTTGTTGGGTAGTGAGAAGTTCTTTACGTTCTGTTTTTAGATTTTTGCATTCAACACGAAGGGTGCATACAAATGCTTGAAGAGCCTTATTTCCTTGTCAGTTTTGATATTCTCCTAGCGCACCAACTCCAATGCAACTTCCAATGCTTGTTGTTTTTCTCTTACTTGAGGTGTGTAAATTCTTAACTTATTTGTCACCTCCAATTTGTCGATAAGGAGCAATCGAAACCAATTTAAATCATGTATCATAACAATTTCCTACATCTAACAATTTTTTTTTTTTTTTTATAAAATGATATGACGGTTAGTAAAAAAACCAATTAGAAACTCAAAGTAGATAATTACCATCTCAGTGGTTTAGTCACCATCTAGACCCCCAATCATTGCGATTCATCGAACCATGCACACCGGAGTGCCTATGGGGACGTTGAAGGATATATTCAATTTTGGATGCTCGAGGGCCTCCACCTTAACTCACTATGTCGGAAGGAATAACGCCTTAACATCAGAAAATGGAATATCTAAGGCAGTAAAAGAGGGAAATTGATTTAGAATCCTATTCATCTCCTTTGAAGATAAATCCCTACAAGGTGAGAGCTTCGAAGGTGCATAGAGGTGAAGGCTAGACACCATAACTTTGCCTTAGGTTGCTTGAAGAGGAGAAGGTGCACCAGTCCCCTATTGTATAGGATAAGCTAAGATGGTAGGGAGAGTACCAATTGGGGTTGGGTTAGCAAAAGATGATGAAGTCTTAGTCTTCTTTCCCTTACCTACCCAAATTTTGTAGGTAGCAACCAAATTGGGAGTCTCACCTTTCATCTATTCTAGATCTTCAAAAATTATAGGGGTAGGATGATTAAGACCAAAAAATTAGCTAATGTGGGCCCCTTGAACCCGCTCAAAAGAATGAAGAGATGAATCTATTTTCGACTTAGAAAGGGTAGGTTGATGACAAGATTTAGATTTCAATGCCTAAGAAGTTTCTCCAATTGCTTTGTTGGCTCAAGTCTAATGTAAATTACCTTTACTCTTTTTTTCTTTCTCGACATGCAAAACAACCCTTGCCTTAAGATCCACTATGTGGGAACCTCATATTAATGAAGATATTTCATAAATAAATGCACAATGGATACTAATGGGTTTGAAGTGATGCAAGAGAGAACTTGCAGTATAAATGGGTCCGCTCAAGTGAGAACGACTCTTAAATTCAATTTAAAAAGTAAGAAAGTGTACAACTATTGAATTATGCTAATAGTGTATCAGTGGTTGAGCCGAGGCTTTCTCTATCCACTCAACTTGATGGCTTAATTCTACTCAATTGGGTGAAAGAAAGCACCTGTGTAAGCAATTGAAAAAAAAAATAAAAAAAAATCACCATAGCGATAACGTACTCAAAAGATCCATAGTATGGTTCAAATCATAATGTTGTTGAGAGTCATTTGTTGAGGACTCCCAATTTTTGGACACAATGACATGCCCTAGAACCCAACCTTTGTTGGAGTTCGAAAAACTTGTCACCATCTAGAAAATCGTCTATGAGCTAAGAGCAGAAATTTTCTTCATTTGTTTCGCTTCATATATAGATAAAAAAAATCTCCAGTAAGGAAAGCTCCAAATTGAAAAGATATATGGTTTAGAACACTACACCCCATTAGAAAATGAATAGTGTTTGAATGCTTGTGAGCAAAAGGAATTTGGGAAAAATCAAGGAATTGTCTCACTAAAGTAAAAGCATAAGCCTGACGTTAACTACTCCTGGGAGAAACACATCGAGTGCAAGGAGTAGTCACTCATGACCTTATTCTGAGTTAGAACAACATAAAAATCATCCAAGATTAGAAATGAAGATCAAAATTCATCAATAGAAAAATCATTCACTATGCCAACATGAGGTTGTACAATAGCATTTGAGGTCGCTCTAGGTTTTTTTTCCGCTGAGGGATCCTTTCATTTCTCCATTAACTTAGAAGCTAGAGCTAGCTAGGTTCTAATATAATGAAATGGGATCTTGGGTAAGGAGCCAAAAACGTAAGGTAAAAATCAAGAATAGCAAAATTAGGGCTTATCAATCCATGTTAATTAAGCCCTAGTGACATAAATAAGTTGCAAAAATGTTGGGGATGGAGAAGACTCCACAAGAGAAAATATAGGAATCAAGGAAGCTAGGTTGTGTCCTAGCCAGACACAAATAAACATTAGGCCACTACCAAAAGCACAAGGAAAAAGTATACAATGGAGGAAGAATGAAATATTGACCTTGTTGAGTACGAAAAAGTCCAACATTTGGCCTTTAGAGTGAAGTGCGTAGTTGATTTCCTATTGTTGAAGAAGATACCAAAACCAGAGCCAAAGTTCTGCTAGGAGAAATCACAAGTAATGAAAGACTCACGTGGAACAAAGAGACGCAATAGTAAGGTGATGAAGGATAAGGGCAAACACTAACCACTCCAGTAACTCACCTTGCTTGATGAAACTGATAGGACAACTAGTGCAAGGCAATAGGAGAAGTAGTGGCGAAGGGGCAACTAATTATGCAAAGTCGCCACATGGAATGAGCGTCATGACAAACATTAAATGTGGAGAATTTTGAAAAATGAAAAGAGCAGTTCCTACTCAATCCCAATCTTGATTTCTAATGCATCTACCTATTGGTGTACGACTAGAAATGGGAAGATTGTTGGTACCATGAGACTTGCATCCAACAAATTCACTCAGGTTCAGGCGCCTAGGAAACATCTTTCTTGGGCATTCAAGTCAGTCTTGTCAAGCAAATGAAAAATGCGTCTAGAAGAGAATAGTGCAAAAAATAATGTATAGTGGCAAACATGGTCACCCTTAATAAAATGTCATTAAAGCGAACATGACCCACAAGTGAGTAACAGTTGAACATGCTCATAAGTGTGCAAAAGTTTGATGTAACGTAGTGAAAGTGGAAGGCAAGTAGTTGAAGATCCTTTATTTATAAAGAGAGGATATAGTCCAAATCTAAGACATAAGAAAAAAAAAAAAATTTATTCTTCTCATCGATTTTCTTTAATTTTTTAATTTTTTATAATTTTTTTTGAAAATTAAAAAATTCATTAACAAATTAAAATTGTAGTTTGAAGAACATAATTAGAAAAATATGTATAAAATGCAACATGCATTAATATATTTATATTTAATATTTACAAATAATTTTTTATATATTTAACAACATAATATAATATTTTTATTTATCAATTTGAAATCTTTTATTGTGAATATCATCAATAAAGAAATTAATTACTAACTAAATAATAAAATATAAAATGAATGATTTCCAAATAGTATTAAATGTGAAAGAGATTTTATGCCTTTCAATAGTTAATATTAGGATGTAATATAATTTTTGTGTTAAATAAATATCAAATATTGAAATAAAATATATTTTTTATTTCATTTTTTTTACTTATATAAACCTACCATAACCATGTATCAGACTATTAGAGATAACTATATTGGGAATACTATATCCTATAGAAAATAAATTTTTAGGATTTGCCTATTAAAATGATATCCTATATGATATGCATATCATATCCTATTTTATACTGTCAATCAAATATAGTAAGAGATTTTTTATATATATATATAATAAAATATCTTATGGTTTCACCTATAAATATGTGTGATGGAAAAGCCCATCTTACTCTACTACAAACAAGGCCAACACTATACTCACAAATCAATATATAGATATGGAGAAAGCTTCAACTAAGTTTGTTTTCTTGGTTGCTCTCTTAATCATTGCTTCATGTTAGTTTCTTTCCTCTTCGTATATTAATATTTGGTTAATTGTTTTATGTTACATTTGGGTATAGTATATGTGATGAAATTAAGCATATGGTGGCAGGTTTTCCAATGGGAGGTGAAACAAGAAGAGTAGTCTCATGGCGTTGTAGTGTTCCAGACGATTGCAAATTTCTTTGTCCAACTTGCCCTCCTTGTAAATGCATCAATCATGTGTGTGACTGTGATATTAAGAAGCTCACACTTGAAACCATCATTGGACAGCAAGGAAACTAACTCAAGTGTTTCTTTGCATTATATATCACATTGATGAGCATATGAGATGTGAAATCAATAATAAAAATAAATAAAAGATGATGGCTACTGTTTCAATTTTTTTTTTCTTCTTTATTTAATAAAAAAAGTTGAAACTGTTATACTTCGATCCCTATTAGCTATAACCATGCAGCCCAAGCACGCTCGTCTAGCTTCACTAGAGTTAGATGGACTTCTTCCCTGTACAAAAGGATGTCCTGACAAGTAGCCCAAGCACGCCCCTCCAAAGCTTAAGTTAGAATCTAGTAAGAGTGAATTCAACTTTTTTGAATGGCTATGTGCGCATGTACCTTTTTCATGCTTTTGGAGGGGTTCTTATAGAACATATGGCGTTATTGTCACAATGTTGATTGTCCATTCATGCCTTTCTTACGCTGATGATCACCATCGTGGCGGATACTATGCATTAATAAGGTAGTCAACTACCATCATCTTAGCATGGATTGGGCAATCATACTATTAGAAAAAATAGGCTAGTCCAATCTAAGGTAATCACCTTAGAGTGTGAGTGAATAGGGTGATGGTCTTTTTTTTCAAATTTAAATTGTATGAATGTAAGAGACAATTATATGCAAATATATAATAAAACAATATAAAAACAACTACATACAAAGTAAAAGAATAAGGAAGAGAGAATGCAAACACAATATTTTTATAGTGGTTCGACGCAACTTGGTCTATATCCACTTTCCTCTAGCTTCCATCCTAAACTCAAGAGTCCCTAATTTAAGGCTTCCAAACCAAGCCTTCAAGCAATGCAATTGGATTATGGTTCCAATCCACCATCTTGGACTTTTGGCTCCAAGCACCCTTTACAAACCTCAAGAGATACCTCACTCTTGAATAACCCCTCAAGTGATACCCTACACTTGAGAATCCCTAAGTGATATCTTACACTTAGATTCTTCCTCTCAAAGATTTACAAATAAAGATAATAAAGGATCTCACAAAATCTTAGTACAAAACTTTAAGACTCAAATGATACAAGAAAACTAGGATTGAATGGTGCACTAATGATATGCAAGCTTTAGGATAATGGTGCACTAATGATATGCAAGCTTTTAGAATAATGGTGCACTAAAAAATACTCTCTCTCAAGGCACAAATATATTCAAGAAAGGTTTAGGAAGGTTAAACTCTAGAAACAATGAAGATTAGAGCCTTTTTATAGAGAAAAAAGGCCAAACTAGCCGTTGGGGGTTCCATCGGTTAAGTTGGGGGGTTGATCGATTGACTAGCCATTAGCATTTAATGCTTGGCAGGTGACCTTTGGACCTCGACCACCCTTTGACCAGACCTTGACTAGTTGAGGTGGGGATCGACCGGTTGAGGTTCAATCTTGACCGATTAAACAACTGTTCTGGAATAGAGAAAAGGTTTTATTGCACTCCTAGACCAATTTAGCTGGGGATCGATCGGTTCCTCATCTGGTTCAATTGGTTGAGCCATTTTTGGCCCAATAACCAATTTTTTTTTCAACTTAAAACCTTTTAAACAAGTTTGGAAAACATTTGACACAAGGTTTTAGTTGAAAACATGAAATCATCCAATTTTAAAGGATTTAAAATGAAAAAACTCTTGGATGATTTTGGTGAATAAGTAAAGAATGTAATGCATGAAAATCCTTATGCACCAACAACCTTACAAAGAGATCTTATGAAGCTTGGGTCTTGAAAAACACTTATTTTTGAGGTTTTATTCTTTTTAATGATTTTTCTTTGGCTTGATTTGTCTTTGTTATTGCCACTTTGGAAATTGTCTTGCCTAATCATACTTGAAATATAACCATTAGTTCTAAACCTTGTTTTGTTATCATCAAAACTGAAATTAACCAAACCTTGGTTTCACAATACCAAACAAGAGTTGCTGATTGGTGTCGTTTGTTGGTTGTCATGCAAGAATCTCAAACCACATCATTGAATGTGCATTTACGTTTTGTCAATGTTGTTGATTGCATGTAATGATTGATTGACATTGATTTTTAGGAGTAAATGTCATCTAGATTGTTGCTCAGGCATTGGGTGTGATTAATCATCTGTCCAATGTTTGGAATTTTTGGTTGGGTTGGTTTGTTTGTCTGGAAGTCCCAGTCGACTTAGTTTGTCTATTCCATCTGGCATTGGGAAGAAAGAAATATTTCTTTCCTCTTGCGCTAGATGAAACTTGTCTTGGTCCAAACGGATTGCTTCTAAATGGATCATCTACTTACCTTGTACGACCAAAAGGTCTTGAGCTTAGGAAAGACACGTAGAGGGAAGCTTCACACAATGCCCCTTAATCCGTCTACCTCTATTCGATAGGGTTGCTGACGGGTTAGGGTAGGACAAATTGTCTGTTTTTCAAGTTTTTGGGTGGCAAGGGATGTGTGTCATTTGGTGCTTTAATGATAGGTCACATTGACCAAGGCTAGCTGTCAGGTGATGTGTCATTTCATTAATCTTGGTAAGTGTTGTCAGGCAGCATGTCTCTTGGGCTACCTAGGTTTCTGTTCCATATAAATAGTAAGGTTCCACCCATTTGGTTCACCTTTTGACTTTCTCCTACTTAATGCTCTCTCGTCTACGTTGCTCATTCACTGTCACTATGCTTACCGCTAGTTGTTTCCTTTTGACTTCATTGCCGCCGCTGATTGGTTTGCTACCGGAGGATCTCTTCCCTACCAAAAAGCATTTCAGTTTTGACTTTGGTAAGTTTTCTACTATCGGTTCGTCATTTGTTGTGTTTGTTTTTGCTTTTCCAATTGTGTTGGTATTGTTTGTTTGGAGAGAAAATGGACATATCAATGTTAAGATTTGGGGCCCTTTGGTTTTCCTACTCGCTCCTTCTACTTGTTTGGAGTGGACGTATTGGTGTCGAGATCTAGGGCGTTTTAGACTTCTTGTTTGCTTCTACGCTGTCATTGTATTTGTGCTGTCATCTCACGCTTTTGTTGCCGTCGCGATGGTGCGATGTGTGCGATTCTTCATTTTTCATTTGTGAATGAGATTTTTTTGTAAGTTTTCACAGCTAAATCCGTTTAGATTCGAATTATAGTTCATTTGGGTTTAGGTGTCCGTTACTAGGTAACACCGCACTGTGGACGGGCCGGGTTATTGGTTCTAAGAATTGTGTTGATCTATGCAGGTTTCCACACAACCTAGGTTTGTCTGATCTAATGGACATAAAATGAGTTACTTCTTCCAATAGATGGCCTCAACAAGGCGGATGAAAAAATAATAGAGTCAGGCGCTCGAGGCAGGATCGCCCAGTCGGGGACCTGTCCAAGTAGGAGTTTTGGGCTCATTTTCGTGTTCCGGACACCATCTTGATTTAGTTAAAAGACAACGAAGCTTTATCGTTAGTTGACCTTTCGAATAACATGATATACTTTACCAATGAGAATTTTGTTACAAAGCTCCGTCTCCCCCTTCCGTCCCTTCTTAAAAAATTTCTTCATTTCACCCAAATTCCATTTGCTTTCCTTCATTTGAACGTTGTCTGGATATTGATGAGGTGCAATGTGTTGGACATGCTCTTCCAATTAGATCTCTTCTTGCTGGAATTCTTGTTCATTTACACTATCAAGATGAACCCAAATGAGAGGTTCAACTTGTTTGCCCACATTCCTTCTCTCTAGTTTGTGACCAATCTTCCGGACTCGAGCAAAGGTTGGGCCAAGGGGCATGTTTTGGTGTTCGACCCTTGGAGTAGTTTGTCTAAGGGTCCGGACAGAATCTCGTTGGATATTCCAAGTAGACTATGCTTTGTATCACTTTCATTTTGTCTTGCTATTATTTCCTCCTTGTTGCCAATCTACTCACGATCTTTATGTTTGTCTAATGCAAGTAAGGAGAGGTGGGGACGCCTTGAAGAGTGGATGGAGAAGGCTTCATTCACCCATCTTAAGAAGTTGTTCAAAATAGACATTGTTGACAACGTTCTCCTATCGAACAAGAACCTACAAGTGCTGATCGAAAATCCTAAGTCGTTTATCATCCCAGTGTTTTCCCGACTAGCTTATCCGTCTTTGGAACCTGGTAAACTTTTCATGTTGAAGGATTTACTTTTCTATGAGGTTGCTCGTTTGGTTGATTCTGAAGCACTTCAGTCTCGTCTAAAGGAATGAGAGAAAAAATGCCATGAGGGAACATTAAGGCAAGCTTCAGTATCTAGTCGTCCGACTTCTAACTCCATTGTCCGTCCTCCTACCTAAAAAAAGAAACCCGCAACTCATTCCATCTTGAAGGTGAGAACTCTGCCTCCTGCCACACCGTCTTCATCATTTACTTCATCTCCTTCATCTTCTCCATGCTCTTCATCTTCCAATGACAAAGTAGAAGTAGGGGTGAACCGGCTAGTGCCCTCTATTATTTGTGAGGAGGAAGAAGAAAAGGAGATGACCTCCAACTTAAGAGCCAGATTCTACAAGAGGTAGCGTAAGGGTCTGTCTGAATCTATTGCTATTGACCATTTTCCTTCAAAGAAAACCTGTTTGACACCCAGTCCAAACTCTCCATCCAAGCCAACACCGCCGACTCCTGCTATAGTCGTTGCTTCGAGACCAGATGAAAAACTTTCATCTATTGATGACATTTCCTATCACTAGATGAGGAAGCCCTTCATCATCTTGAGAAACATCAATGAGGATTCATTCAAGTGTCCAAACTCTTCTTCTCTTCGCCTAAAGCCAGCCTATGTCCCCAATTGGGAGGAAGTGTCCGAGTTTCTAAGCCATATCATTTCCTTCACCAAAAGAGAGTCTTTAGTGTAGGACATGGAGATGCTCTTTTTAGCTATGCGGCAAATTCTGGTTGAGGTGGATGAAGATCCTAGCCAGTTTTTCATGGTATGGCTTATTTACTGTACTCTAGACACTGTCATTGCCCGTATCATTCATATGAAGGACTACACTATTTTTGAGACAACGGAAGTGGTAGGCCGTCCTCCTTCTTTGCACTTGTGATTTTTATCATTTTTCCTTTAGTATCTTGTTTCATAATGATCTTTACTCCCCTATGTGATAGTCGGAGTTCGTAACCTCATGCGGCAGCGAGCGCACCTCTTCCAACAATTGGAAGTAGTCAAAACAATGAAGACATACATTGCCCATAACATGGACGAAAATGAGGAGCTCTTAGCTGGCTTTGAGACGACAAAGAGTGAATCTATTGCTCTCTAGAAGCTAATTGAGGAGGGTGTTTGTCTATTGAGGAATATCGAAGATGAGAAGAAAGCGTTCTAGGCTAAGTCTTGCTGGTTGATTGCGTGCCTAGCTGGTGTACCTCGAGTTTGGTCCTCAGACAGGAGTAATCAACAAAATTTATAACCTATATCACCATGCACTAGGATAGCCTTAGCTAATATAGCATAGTGGCTCTAGGATCGTTTACTGGGAAGGATTTTCAACTTATAACTGATACCAATTCAAAGTTAAATTGGTGCTTTTTGATTTCAAGGTTAGCTTAAGAAGAAAACATAAACTTTGGTTGAAAAATGATTTGTTTTAAGCTAACTAAAAAGAAAGTAATGGGAATTACTTATAAAGAAAAGCATTCCTTGGAGTTTTAGGTTCACAGGGGAGGCTTCTTATGCAAAAACAGAGCTCCGGTCACTTGAATCTTTTCCTCGCATTAGAGAATTAACATATAGTTAATTCTCTAACCGGTGTTGTACAGATGTTTCCCTTTAATGGATTTCGGCTCTAATTCCCCCTCACTGATGCAACTTGCAATGGCTCGTGCCTCTCATCTAGCATTTTCCATTCAAGGTGATCATTAACCTTGGACTTCCCTTCTCAAGCTCGCAAGAGATAACTAATGGATGTCTCCTTAGAGTCCAAAAACTTACCAAGTGTTGGCAATTCTAGAAAATCCTACCTTCAAGTCACCCCCCAAAGGCTCGCAAGAGATAAACTAGTGCATCTCCATGGACAGAGATCACTTGCCTTACCAAGTGTTGGCCCAGGTGAATTGAAGGCGTTTTAAGTTAACTAAAAACATAGAAATCATTAATGTGTCACACTTTCTCTTCATTAACAGCTGAAACAACAAAACTACCAATTCTTGCATTCGGGGCCTTACCCGACTACCTTAGCTCCAAGGAACTAAAAGTCTAGCCACTCATTGTCTGAGGAAACATCCTCAGAGCTTGTTTGGCTAGTAAGAAAAAAATATAAATACAATCAAACCGAGTAGGTAAGGTAGAGCAAAACTCTGTATTTTTACTTCTTTTTAAAACTATACAAAAGTTGTCTATGAGAACAAGCTCTCGAGATCTCTTTGTAATGGAAATTACAAACAATATATATATATATGAGGCTATTTACCCTTTGTTCTTGCTTAATAACTAAGGAATCCTATGATAGGTGGATTACAAGGAGAGAATGGGAATTTAGACATCAAATATCTAAAGCAAAAAATCTAAAAATGTCGGTCACAAATATCGGGAAGCACTCAGGAGAATTTGGCAGGCGTGCAAGATGGTTGCGAAATTTCGCAACCTGAAGGACACCATTTCACAGCCCGCGAAATTGGCCTTCAGCTTGGTGTGATCGGCTTCCAATGGTTCTAACTCCTTCATTTCAACTCTGAATTGTGCACCATTTGAAGCATTGGATTGCTAACTTCCCGAGCTTTAAAATGACATATAGTATGCATAAATTGAGCTCCAGGAAGTGTTCCAAAAGTGGCTGACAGTTTCTGTCCTCTTGAATGCTTTATGTTAGATTTATCTCTTTGCTTTCCTTCCTTGCATTCATGATTTGCTTATGGAAAAGGACTCTAAAGCTTCAAAGATTTGGTTCTTCATGTTACCGAGCTTCCCATTGCTTTTCCATGGATTCCAAAGAACTCTCCTCAATCTCCGATTGCTTTGGTGATCAAATTACTACCAAAAACACCAAAACTTACACAATTTGATTAGAAATGATTGTAAAGGTCCTTAATATGCTAATTGAGTTAAAAGGTAATAACTACTACTCAAAAGTGTTTCAAAGAGTTAATTACAAGCTATCAAATAGCACTTTTTGAGTAGTAATCACTGGTTGGTTGAGGAGAAGGCAACTATGGTAACCAAGAAGGAGACAGCTGAAAAAAAGACTGCCTAGTTGAGGCGGGAACTACAAGATCTCCAAACAGGGTTTGCCGCTCAAAAAGAGGATTTGGAAATGGACTATAAAAAAAGGTAGATGACATGTTCTTCTATGGCTATTGGTGTTGTATGAAGAAGCATGACATTGCCAACGATACTCTTAACTTCCCTTCTGATGATGAGGATGATGAGTTTTTGGGTAGCCCTACCCAAGGGGATAGGCCTACGCTAGAAGACAGACATACGCTAGAAGACAGACATGCTTTAGGAGGTAGACCTTCCATTAAAGACGACTCTCATGGCGAGCAGACTTGACTTCTTTTTCATTTCTTTACTTTGGTCAACTGTGGCCTAGACTTTCATACTTGGACATATAATGCATGCTCGTTTGAGTTTTTTTCTTCAATATGACTGCACTTATTAATTTTTCTTCAAGTATGCTTTCTTTAGCTGTTTGTTCTTGCTACACTAGTTTCATAAGCAACTTTTATTGATAATATTGCTTTAAGTTGGTTATGTTCCATGGGCGGAGTAGGGGCTTACCATCTAGTGTCTGGAGATGGTATGCCATTGAGTCTTCTGCCTTAATTATGACATAAGGTCCTCCCCAATTAGCTTGTAGCTTTTTGGCTCCCACTTTAGTAGTGTTTTCGAAGGCTTTTTTGAGTACCAAAGATCCTGGTCGAAAAAATTGTGGTTGTGCCCTTTTGTTGTACTTAGCGATTGCCTTTTGATGATAAGAAGCTATCTAGATAGCTACAACTCCTCACTGTTTATTAGCCTAATCCAATTGCTTTATGAGTTCTTCATCGTTGTCCATTTGATCTTGCATGGCTATTTTGGCAATAGGCATGCCAATTTCAATTGAAATGATGACTTTCATCCCATAAGCAAGGACGAAGGGAGTGGCTCCCCTTGGTCATCTGGATGTTGTCTGGTAGGCCCATAAGACTTTAGGCAACTCATCTACCCATTTTCTTTTTGGTCCTTCCAACATTTTCTTCAATGCATTCAACAGGGTTTTGTTTGTCGCCTCTACTTGTTTGTTACTTTGTGGATAACAGGGTATTAAGTACAAATTCTTGATGTTTAGCTCTAAGAAAAATGTTAGAAAAATGGAGCTGTCAAATTAGGGCTTAGTATCCGTAATAATTGCTCATGGAATTCTGAATCGGCATACGATGTTTTTACAAAGGAACTTAGAGACATCTTTATCTTTGATACTAACATAGGCTTCTACCTCCACCCACTTGCTAAATTAGTTGTTTGCAACGAGCAAAAACTTCTTTTGTGCTACTCCAATGGATAAGGGGCTGACTATGTCCATCCTCCACTCCATAAATGGGTAAGGACTTGTGACTAGGTTGAGGGCTTCTAAAGGTACACAGGGAGTGGGAGCATGTCTTTGACACCGATCGCATATTTTAACATAGCTTTCAACGTCCCGCTTCATAGTGGGCCAATAGTATCCTTGCGTGTAGGCGCGATATGCCAAAATTCGTTCACCTAGGTGATTACTGCATACGCCCTCATGGAGTTTGGCTAGGACATACTTGGCCTCTGGCTCACTCAAACACTTTAGGTATAAACCTCCAAATGATTGTTTATAAAGTTGATCATTAATTAAAGTGAAGTGTGTTGCTTGTATGTGGAGTTTGTGTGCTTGCTTCTCACCTTTTATTACATCCCCTATCTAGAGGTATTTTATGATGTCGAGCATCCATCCTAAGTTTGTTTTATTGGTATTGCATACTAGCTTGGAAGTGATTGAAGGAGCGACTTTGAGGTAGATGGGTAACATTATCGTCTCATTTATGGGGAGAGTGGCAACTATTCCAATTAGTGTGTCGGCCTTTCCATTGTCCTATCATGGCATGTGTTTGATGATCCACTCGTCTAGCTTTTTCAAACATTTTTCCACCATGGCGAGGTATTGAGCCATACATGTAAAGTTATTTTTCGGACTTGGTGCTGCTTAGAATGGGTGGTTCAGTGAAGTAGTGCTTGACTGCTTCAAATACCTGCTTATACTCATTTGTCTAGCTAAACATCCTTGTCCCTTTAAGTTTGAGAAAGAAAGGTCGCAACTTATTTGTGTAATGAGCTATGAAATGACCCAAAGCTGCAAGACAACCTATGAGGTGTTGCAATTCCTTTTTGCTGTTTGTAGTGAGTCTTTCGAGGACGAATTTCACTTGAGTCGAATTAACTTCAATTCCTCTTTGGGTTACCATAAACCCTAGAAACTTCCTTGCATTGACATCGAAGGCACACTTAGTCGGATTAAGCTTCATGTTGTATGCCCGCATTATATGGAATGATTCTTCCAGGTGTTGGATGTGCTCAGCTCGGGTTTTGCTCTTTACAACAATGTTGTCAAAGTAGACTTCCATAGTTCAGTCGATCAGGGGCTTGAAGATTTTTGTCATTAGTCTCTGGTAGGTAGCGCCAATATTCTAGAGTCTAAATGACATAACTTTGTAATAGTACAACCCTTGTGGTGTGAAAAAGGCTATTTTCTCCTTGTCTGGCTAGAACATGAGGATCTGGTGGTATTTGAAAAAAGCGTCTTAAAAAAAGAGCATCCCATTCCCGGCGGTGGCTTCGACTATCTTATCTATCCGGGACAAGGGAAAACTATTTTTTAGGCAGATGTCATTTAGGTTTGTGTATTCAACGTAGACTCGCCACCTTCCATCTTTCTTTAGGATTACCATCACATTCGCCAACCAATCTGAATATTTGACTTTTCTGATGAATCCAATTGCCAATAGTTTTTCAATTTTCATTTAGATGATTTTCTATCTGTTCGAATGAAAATGTCGAATCTTTTTTTTGGATAGGCAGCAAGATGGATGAGACGTTGAGCTTGTGGGAGGCCACGGGTGGATGGATTCCCAACATGTCTGAGTGAGTCCAGACAAAGATGTCCTTATTGCACTAAAACATATTCCTTAGCAGTTCAAGTTCATCATGTGCAAGCAAGGAACTGGTGTAGGTGATTTGATTTGTGTCATATGAGAAAAACAGTGGTCTAAGCGGATTAACCGTAGATGGATCTTTCTCCATCGAACTTAATACCTGTTATTTTTCTCTTACGTTTGATGGCTTCGGATGCACTTCCTCGTCAGCCTGATGTCTAGAATCTAGCACCACCTGATAGCATTGTTGCGTAGCTAGCTAGCTGCCAAGAAGGTCGACTTGCCCTACTTCCATGAAGTAACTCACCATTTGATGGTACGTAGAAGGAATGACTTTCATTTTGTGAATCCATGTACATCCCATAATGACATTATAGGGAGATAGATTGTTGACCACTGAGAACCGCACACTTAATGCGATCGAGCTGACTTGGAATGGTAACACAACATCGCCTAAGGAGGTTTTTGTAGCTCCATTAAATTTGGACAACAAACGTCTTGGATTCTTTAGGGTATATGAAGAGTATCCCATTTGCCAATAGACCGACATTTGTAAGAGGTTAGTTGAATTGCCTAGATCAACTAGGATTTTTTGCACATCAAATCTGCATACCCCTAATATTAGGATCAAGGCATCTTCATATAGTTGCAACACCCGATTGACATCTATTGGAGAAAAGGTAATAGTGTCGTCGACTGGAGACACACTTCCTTCTGCGAAGGTGCACTGAACGAAGTTAATCCATTCTCTTACAGAAGCTGCGTGGAGCAACCTTTGCCTTTCCTTCTTAGAGTTGTGCTTATCATCTATTGAACCTCTATGTATATAGTTAATGAAAACTTTGGGAGCTACCAGAGATGCAGGGGCTTAGACAACTGCCTTTGGTGTCGCTTCTCTTTGCCCATTGGTTATACGAACATACTGTTTAAGGTGCCCAACCTTGATATGTTTCTCTACCAAGTAATGCAGACTCTTGCATTGTTCAATGGTGTGGTCTTGATCCTTATGGTAGGAACACTTTTTGTTCCGATTCCGTTTAATCGGATCTATCTTGATTAGCTCTAACCATCTGAAGTCTGACAGGTCACAGATATGTGGGAAGAGTCTCTCATAAGAGATGCTTAGGGGGGTGAGTCTCACTTAATATTGTTGTCAGTCGTCTCACCTCATGTTACCTTGCCTCAATTGATTCGAGGGCTTAAAACTCGCCGTCTTATCATTCTTGGTCGGATGATTAGTGACCAAGACCGGTTGAGAGGCTGCTCAGACATCATCTTCCAGCATAGAATACTTGTTTGCTATCTTGAATAGGTCATCCATTGTTGTAGGTGGCTTCTCCGCGAGGGACATGAAAAATAGGGTGCTCGAGCTGATGCTTCGCTTAAAGTTTTATAGAATGGCGTCCATACTGTAAGATTCAACTTGAAGTATTGCTTGCCCAAATCGCTTCATGAAGTCCCTTAGCCTCTCACTTTCCTCCAACTTGATGTTCTACAAGGTGCTTATGTTATGCTTTTGGAAAGCAAAATACAGGTAGTGGCCTACAAAGGCTTCTGAGATGTCTTATAAAGTGTTCACGGAATTCTGCAGGAGACGATGGAACCAGGAGAAAGCTTGGCCATGATATAGGGGTCAAATGATGTGGAGAGCATGTCATCCAACCGCCGGCTGATAGAGTTGGGTGGGGCTCTCATCGCTGGTGCTTTCATCAACTGCTGCTTTGGTGGTTGAGAGGGCCATCTAGATGTATTTGTTGTAGCTAACTATCCCAGACATGTCCTCAAGGTCTCTAACATGCGTGGTTGCCCCTCCACGCTTGGTGCTTGAGGTCGTAGTTGGGCTTGCATCGCGTTAAATGAATGTGACCCTCTACCATGCCTCATTTTCCTTTATGCCTGGGTGGAGCTAGTGCCTTCGTCTAGCTACCTTTGATGAGCTGGTGAAGGCTCTTCCTTGAATAATCTCGAGTAGCTACTAGAGGAGAACTCTGTGCCCCTGAGGAGAGATGCCTCAACAATTCGTCTTGAGGTTGTTTGTTGGCTTTGAGTGTGCCGAATTTAAGAGGGGCCCACTGTTAACATTTGAACTCATAACTCTTCGTTCTCTTCTCTTAATCGTTTCATTTTTCAGAGCATATTTTGTGTCCGCCACTCATTTTCTCGTTGGTATCTTTCCATCATTTCGCACTAGATAAAATAGTCTTCGTCAAGCATAGCTGATGATTGGTTTCGAGAGGGTGTTGACATCCTTAGTCGGTTCCCACAAATGGCGCCAATGTTAGTGTTGTGCTAATTAGATACAAGTTTGTCTGGCTTCAATGGAGTCAGACGGACTTCTTCCCTACACAAAAGAATGTCCAGACAAGTGGTTTGGGCACGCCCCTCCAAAGCTTAAGTTAGAATCTAGCAAGAGTGAATCCAACTTTTTTGAATGGTTATGTGCACACATACATTTTTCATGCTTTTGAAGGTGTTTTTTATAGAACATATAGTGCCATCGTCACAACATTGATTGTACATTCATGCATTTCTTACACTGATGATCACTATCATGGAAAATACTATGCCTTAATGAGGTAGTCAACGTCATCATCTTAGCGTAGATTGGGCAATCATACCAAACAAGAGTTGCTAATTGTTGTCATTTGTTGGTTGTCGTGCAAGAATCTCATACCACATTGTTGACTATGCATTTATGTTTGTCAATGCTTCCAAATGGATTATTTGCTTACCTTGGACGGCCAAAGGGTCTTGAGTTTGGGAAAGACATGTGGAGGGAAACCCCCCACAAGAATATTTGGATTTATAAATATTATATAAGATTTGATGAAAATGACATAACATATTTTATGTCATATTTAATTGATAATTAGAGAAAATAAGTTATTTAAAAAATTTTCAACTTTATTAATAATAGGTTTAAGAAACTGTAATATCATTTCCCATGCTTAATAAATTCATTTCTCTTATCCATTTTCTTCTAATTTTAATATTTTTTTTGTTTCAATTACTTCCAAAAATTCAAATAATGCTTAATGTGAGAGAGATTCCATAATTTTAATTCAAAATATTTTGGTGCATTATATTATATGCTTTAAAGATATACAAAATAATAATGTGATACAATATATTTTTCATGCTATTTTTTAATTCATTCCACAATTCAATGATGATTATAATATAACATATCCAGTGCTCATAATATAATATGTTTTAATTTATTAGGATGCTATTCTCATAATATATATATATATATATATATATATATATATATATATATATATATATATATATATATATATATATATATATATATATGATCTTATCTTATTCATTTAGTTAAAGTGACCTTATGCCATATTTGAATTAAAGTTGATAATTTGTATTAGGTAAAATTATGTAACTTTCTTTTATTTTTAATAGATTATTTGCAAATGATTGCAATCTATGGTATTTTACAATAACAAAGTTTCTTGAAAATTTAGTAGGTGGTTTCTCCATTTTATATCTTATGTCAAGTTGAGGATTCAACAATAAATTGAATTATAATGATTACAAATTAAAATTTAGGGTTATGTTGTTTGGACTATTTGTTCATCCCCTATTCAACAGTTTTGTTAATAATGAAGACAAGAACTTTCAAGTGGTATTAGAGTGAGTGATTTTTTTTATAAATTAAGTCCTTTGATCAATTCCTATAATTTTAATCAATGAAATAATAGAGAGTTGGTACTTCCATTAATTATCCATCATTCTTTGATGGGAATAGCTACCCTTGCTAGAAAGTCTAGATGAAATTTTGTATGCAAGGCAAGAGAGTTTGGAATACTAGTGGTTGCCCCCAGTTGTTATGGATAATAATGAAAAATTAGCATGTGAATTGAAGCCCAAGAAAGAGTGGGAGAATTTGGGACCTTGAGACCCCAAATTATTAATTTAAATATAAAAATACAACATTCTTTAACAATATGTCCCTTAGGCAGGAAAATGTTTGACACCTAGTTTCACCTATAATTTTCTCCGATCAGTTCAAATTAGACTAACTAAATAAGAGAAATGAGCTATGAAATCATGTTTGGCTATCAATTACTCCAAATTTTGGAAAAATTAGAATAAGGTATAATAAGATGAAAATATTTGAAAAATGTGATTAACTATTTTTTTTTTGAATTTAAAAAGATTAAAGCATACTTCATACAAGAATACCAATTACCATTTTTTTTAAAGCAAACAATAATGAATAAAATAACCCTTTTTAACTCTTCTAAAAATTTGGAACAATAACTAGCTATTATTGCACACATGAATATTATACATGTAAATCTTTGTTACTTACATGTAATTTTTTTTTCTTTACTTTTTTTTTTCTTATTTAAAGTGATTTGTTAGTTTGTTTCGAAGGTCAAAATATGCATAATTTTTCCAATTTCAAGAGCCAAAGGTGAGAGTTTTTATTTTACTTTATTTTATTTTTGTTAATATCTAGGTTTTGTAAAATTACATTTTATTTTATGTCCATTGACTCTATTAGGAAATTAACCTTCCAAAACACCATATTAATGAAGCCATAAAAATAACATTGAAATAATAACTAAATAAACTGGACAAAACAACACACAAATTTATGTGGTTCACCCAAAATAGGCTACATCCATAGAGTTGTTGCAAATCTTCACTATAAGGAGAAAAATAACCATAAGTGTTTACAAGCACTCACTCCTCACAAACCCAAAACTCAATTGCACCCAAGAGAATAATAATTCTCTAACTCTCAAGAAAACCTCACTTAGACACTCAAAGAGTTACACCACTCTTTTTCTCTAAACTTTAAGATGATTACAATGAGGAGAGGAAGCCTCTATTTATAAGCTCTTACCACCACCAAATTTCCATATAACTCACATGCTATTGCCAAATATATAAATGACAATACATGATTTTGATTTGGTTTCCATGCAAATCACACGCTATTGCCAAATATAAATGGCAATACATGATTCTGACTTGCCCATGCCCATAATTTTCTCATCCAACATTTTTTATATATATCATACATGTACATGTATATGGTTGTGAGATTCTCCATGTGCATTTTGTGTCCTTAAATCAAGGACTTCACTACCAATTATCTCCCACTTGAAGACTTACTTCAGTTATGTCTCCACATAAGATCAATGCAATAACTCATCTTTCTTATTCTACATTTGTAGGCAAACTGAAGTTAGAACATAACTTTAGTTTGCAAATTGTCACCATCTTTGTTAGCATATCTACATGGTTTTCATTTCCATGAATCTTTTGAAGTCTAAGAACTTTGTTCTCCAAAAGAAATTGAATGAAATGATACTTCGTCTAAATATGCTTCATTCTAGCATAGAAAAACAAATTCTTTGCCAAGTGAATTGCGCTCTAATTGTTGGAATAAAAGACATTGTTCTCTTATTTCTTTCCCAACTCTTCCAAGAAACCTTGAAGCCAAATCATCTCCTTACTGGCTTTTGTAACAACAATATATTTTGTAGTTGAGAAACCCAACTTACCGCAGTTCCTCTAAGAGTATATACATATCTTAAAGTGCTTTTTCTATTGTCAACATCTCCAGCTAGGTGAACATCAACAAAGCCTTCCACTTTCATATCTTCACTTTTGAAATAGAGTGCATTCTTTTGTTACTTTGAAAATATCTAAGGATCCATTTAACTACTTCCCAATGCATCTTGCTAGGATTATTCATGTACCTACTCACCACTCCTACTGCTTGTGCAACATCTAGTCTTGTACAAACCATGGCATACATCAAACTTCTAATGGCTAATGAATATGGAACTTTCACATTCTTCCCCAATCTTTAGTGATTACTCTTTGGAAGGTTTGAAATGGGCACCTAAAGGCATGCTCACTGGTTTAGCATTCTTTATGTTGAACTTGGAGACTACTTTGTTAATGTACTCTACTTGTGACAACATCAAAGTCCTTGCTACTTTGTCCCTGTTAATCCTTATTCTAAGAATCAACTTTGCAACGCCTAGATTTTTCATTGCAAACTACTTTGACAATTCCCAGTTTAAGTTATATATCTATTGCATATTAGAACCTACAATGAGCATATCATTTACACACAAAAGTAAAATAATAAAGTTATTGTCAAACTTTTTAATATAATAATAATGATCTGCTTGACATCTTGCAAAACTACTACTACTCATGAAGCTATTGAATTTCTTGTGCCACTATCTCAGAGCTTGTTTCAAATCGTACAAACTTTTTTTAGCTTGCACATGAAGCTTTCTTTGCCTACTGCCATGAAGCCTTTTGGTTGCTTCATATAAATCTTTTTCTCCAAATCGCCATGAAGAAAGGTTGTCTTTACATCTAATTGTTCAAGATGCAAATTTTCAATTGCTACCATTTTTAGCACGAATCTACTTGTCGTCAGTTTCACCACCAGAGAGAAAGTCTCAGTGTAGTCGATGTCTACTTTATGTTGAAATCCTTTAACTACCCACCTAGCTTTGTAATGATTGTTTCCATCATGTTCTTCTTTGATCCTAAAAACCCCTATATTATGTAAAGCTTTGTTTCCTTTGTGTAGTTCAGTCAAATCCCATGTTTGACTTAACATCGATGATTTCATCTCATTTTTCATGGCAGACTCCCACTTGATCGAATCTTCAACTTTAATTGCTTCATCATAACACTCCAGGTCTCTTCATTGTTGGTCAACAATAAATAACACAAATAAAGTGAATAGTGTTGTACCAATTTAAGAGTTCTCAAGGAACATTTCACTTTTACTATAGGAGTGCGTGGTTTTTCTTGAGAGACTTCATTTCTAGGATTTTGCCAATCCCCTTATTGCACTTCCTTCTTAGAGTTTTCCTCAAACTCAATGTACTATTTCCCTTTCAGTTTTGACTTTTGTGTTGGTAGCTTATACAAATGACTTATCCTTGCAATTTCTTTCTCATTGAAGATGACATCCTTGCTACTGATGATTTTTTTATTTTCAAAATCCAAAAATTAGTAGCCAAATTCATTAATGTCATATCGAACAAAATCACATTTTGTGGACTTCATATCTAGCTTGCTTCTTTTAGATGAGTTGATATGAACTTAAGAAATACAATAAAATACTCTCAAATGTGAAAAGTTCACCTATTTACCACTCCATACTCCTTAGGTAACTTCTCTCCAAGAGTCACTGAAGGCCCACAATTGATAAGGTAGGTCGTTGTGTTGATGGTTCAACCCAAAACATCTTGGGTAAGCCTATGTAAATTCTCATGTTTCTAGCACATTCATTTAGAGTTTTGTGTATGGCTTTGCTACACCGTTCTACTAAGGTGTCTTTGGAACAATTTTTTCTAGTTTAATTCCATTGGTTCCGCAAAACTCTTTAAGTTCCTCATCTCTATTCTCTCTTTCATTATCGAACCTCAAAAGATTTACTTTCTAGCCCATCTTATTTTCTACCATGGCTTTTCATTTTTTCAAAACATCACAAACTTTTTTTTTTTTCAAAAAATAAACCCTCACCTTCCTAGTCGAGTCATCAATGAAGGTGACATAGTACAATGAGCCTCCAATAGATGAAACTGGTGATGGTCCCCACACGTCTGTGTGAACCAACTCTAACTTCTCCGCTTTAGGTGGCTTATCAATCTTTAAGAAACTGACCATTTTCTGTTTGCAAAAAATACAGTCCTCACATAAACCGATGTATACTGATTTTAGATCTAGAAACTTCCTATTTGAAACTTTCTCGCTCATATGATCAAGTCTCTGGTTCCAAATTTTCGATTTCTCATTTGATTCTGGAACTACAACAATATTCTCCATGCTAGAAGTAACATAAAGAGTATGGTTCTTTTTTCTATAAGCTATGACTATAACTCCCTTGGTGATCTTCCATTTGCTCCCTGTGAAGGTTGCGTGATGACCTTCTTGATCAAGTTGACCCATCGAGATTAAATTTCTTTTCAGACTAGGAATAAATATCGTGTCTTTTAACTTCCATACAATCCTATTTAGTAGCTTGACTTGAATATCACATTTCCTTGTAATCTTCAAGGTCTGATCATCAACCAGATGAACCTTCTCAAAATCACCACTAACATAGTTCTCCATGATTTCACGATGTGAGGTGTAGTGAAATGATGCCCCAAAATCCAAGATTCAACTAGACTATTAACACTTAGGAGCATCACTAGTATTTTCAACTATGTTCGTGGATTCCTTTGTACTACCATTGTTCTTTTCCAGCGCTCTACAATCATTCTTTAAGTGACCATTCTTGTCTCAATTCCAGTAGCTAATCTCTTTCTTCCCAGATCTAGACTTGTTCCATCTTGATTTTGATATGTTCCAATTTGAGCTTCTATAATTGGATCTACCTCTAGATTCGATGTTTAAGGCAAAACTTGGTGTTTCTCCTAATTCTCTCTAATGTATTTCTTTCCTTAGATCTCAGACATCCTTAAATACCATATTCTTCTTCCCAAAAGAATTGCTCGCTGTTGTCCTCGTCGCATTCCAACTTTTTAGCTAAGAAAATAGAAAGATCAAAGCTTGAACTTCGTCGTCAAACTCAATTTCCACCAAACTTAGTTGTGTTATGATTGTACTAAATTCTTTGATGAGCTACTGCAGGCATGCCTTCTATCATTCACAAATTAAACAATCTCCTCATCAAGTGCACTTTATTTGAAGCAGATGGCTTCTCGTACATGTCAAAGAGTCACCATAAGACCCATCATGGCTTTCTTCTTTGCTATGTTGAAAGTGACATTACAAGATAACATCAACTAGATAACTCTAAGTGCCTGCTTATCAAGTAAAGGCCACTCTTCATCCTTCATATTTATTGGCTTTTCTCCTAAAAGGGACAAATGCATGCTTTTTTTGTATAGATAATCTTCAATTTACATTTTCCAGAAGTTAAAATCTTTACCACTCTTTCAATTTTGATGCTCTTTCCTTTGTTTACTACTATCACTCCCACTCAAATTTGGTTCCTTTGGACTTATACAAAAAATTGTACTTTTTATAGTACCTCTATACCTGTAAAAATTGCAAAGAAAATTCCATCCAAAGCTTTAAACCACTAAGAAAGTTCCCAGGAAAGATTGGAGGGATCACAATGGTCCCACTTAAAACCTAGCCTCCTTAGACAGAACTAAAATGTTCCTAAGAAAGACTAGAGGGGTCACAATTATTCCTCTTAAATTCTAACCTCCTTATATAGAACTTCCTTAGACTGCCTTTGAGCTCCTAGAATACTTTAGAACCTCAGTCTGATACTAGTTGCTAGAAAATTAACCTTACAATATTAATGAAGCCATAAAAATAACATGGAAATAATAACTATATGAAGTAGATAAAACAATACACAAATTTATGTGGTCACCTAAAACAAACTACATCCATGGAACTGCTGCAGATCTTCACTATAGGGAGAAAAATAGCCACAAGTGTTTACAAGAACTCTCTTCTCACAAACCCCAAAACTCGATTACATCCAAGAGAATAATAATTTTCTAACTCTCAAGAGAATCTCACTTAAACACTCAAAGAGTTATGCCATTCTTTTTCTCTCAACTCTAAGATGATTAGAATGAGGAGAGGAGGCCTCTATTTATAAGCTCCTACCACCACCAGATTTCCATGTAAATGACATGCTATTGCCAAATATATAAAGGACAATACACAATTCTGATTTGCCCATGTCTATAATTTCCTCATCCAACATTCTTTATATATATATATATATATATATATCATACACACACACACATATGTGGTTGTGAGATTCTTTGTGTGCATTCCGTGTCCTTAGATCAAGGACTTCATTGCCAACAAATTGTTTTTTCAATTATTTTTAGCTTTACTTGTATTAGATATTTTTCTAAAAACCTTTGTGCATTATACTTTTTAATGTGACCGCAACACTCATTTGCTAGTATTCAAGAAAAATAATAGCAAACATACCTTTCTTTTCATTAAGTTCATCATTTAGAGGATATGATTAAAGATATGAACTCAATATTCTTATTGGACCCTCTATATCATTCTAAAATTATCAATATGACTATAAAAGAATAAAAGTGTGTTCAAGAATGATTTTATTTAAAATGTTTTTAATAGAAGTGTTTTCTATTAAAATATTTTTAAGAAAATCACCTATCAATTGTTTCTCCATAAAATACTGTAAGTGGTTTTTTAATACTATAAGTGATTTTTCATATTTTTAAAAATGTTTTTAAATTTTGTCAGACACTTTTTTTTTTCAAAAAACATTTTTTTAAAGTTAAAAGTGTTTCTTAAAATCACTGTCAAATGGATTTTAAGACTTCATGCTTATTTAATTAATTTATCAACATTATCATCAACCAAATAAACATGGATAGAATTTTTTTATGTAAGTGAAGTTGCATGTGATGTGGTTCAACTTAGGTGAAGATATAGCAAAAGAATGAAGTTCTTTAGAGGATTGGTGAAGAGAATGGGATTTTGTCTCCCTAAGTCAGTTAATAGTTGGAAATTTCTTTTCTCATATGACATTTAAAAAAAAAAAAAAAGCTTTTATTATGTGGCATTTTATTGTTGTAAAATATTTTTTTATTTTGTGAAAAAAAAAGGGGTTAAAAGCATAATTTGAATGTTAAGTAAAATATATTTTGATATTTTTGCATTCAAGAAGTAGAAAAGTTATTCATATTCTTTTAGGAAAATTGTTATAAAATATAACAAAATCCACATATTTATAAAACTATCACTAACTTTTTTCTTTTTTAAATTTTAAAAAAAAAATTAAAACAGATTTTATTTTATTTAAAGAACTAAAGTATGATTATTATTGTTATTATTTTTATATATTTAAAAGAAATAAGTGACTTAACGTTATGTATACTATTTCAATATATCTTAAAAAGTATTAAAATCATTAAAAATAATAATTGGAAATTTATTTTCTCATGTGACATTTAAAAAGAAAAAAAAAAAAGAAAAGCTTTTATTATGTGGCATTTTATTGTTATAAAATATTTTTTTTATTTTGTAAAAAAAAGGGGTTAAAAGCATAATTTGAATGTTAAGTAAAATATATTTTGATATTTGTTGCATTCAAGAAGTAGAAAAGTTATTCATATTCTTTTGGGAAAATTGTCATAAAATATAACAAAATCCACATATTTAAAAGACTATCACTAACTTTTTTCTTTTTCAAATTTAAAAAAAAAAAAATTAAAACAGATTTTATTTTATTTAAAGACTAATTACTGTTATTTTAATATGACTAAAGTATGATTATTATTATTATTATTATTATTATTATTATTTTATAAATTTAAAAGAAATAAGTGACTTAACGTTATATATACTGTTTCAATATATATATAAATTAATTATAATGAAAAAGAAAAAAAATATAATTTAGTATAATTATTTTAAATTGGAACTTTTTATTCTTTATTTAAAAAGTTAATAATGTTGCGAGAGATTAAATAAAAAAACATTACCAACATTATCCAAAAAAAAAAAAAAAAAAGCTCATTGTTATCATTAAACAAAATATAAAAATATAAAAAATTTGAAAGGAAATGGTTTCAATATGTAATTTATCAATTGAATTAAGACGCATAAATATGAAAGATTAATTTACTTTAAGATAAAAGAGCAAGTTGCAAGGGATAACATTTCAACCTGATATATATTATTGGAAATTGGGGTGATGATTTGTTTCTAGCAAAAGGAAATTAGTTGAGAGGCAAAAGAGTTGCAATTTTAGGGTTTTATATTTGGAACTTAATTTGTAGATAACAACAATAGGCTAATGAATTATGATTGGATTATATGGCATTTTATATTTAGAATATACAAAAATTTCTTCTTTTCCACTAAAAAAGTTATAAATATACTTTTTAAGAAATAAAATATATTTTTTATTTTTTCTAAATAAAAAAGTGAAAAAGTTAGTCACATTTTTCTAATATTTTTATTTTGTTACACCTTCTCCTATTTTTTTTTTATAAATATTTTTTATTCTATTATAAGTTATCTTAATTTTTTTCTTTAAATTTTTGTTAACATTATATATAAACTTGACTTCAACTAAAATTAATCCTTACAATGTCAAGAGGTAAATGCATGAAAATTTATACTAATTGATAAAGTCTTGGATGACCTTTCAATTATAAATTCAGGCTATGTTTGATTTTAAAAAATAGTAACAAAATGAAAAAATATTAAAAATAATAATTATTTCAGCATTGATTTTATTATAAAATGAAAGAAGAAAATCAAATATAATTTAATTTAATTACAAACTATAAATTATATCATATAGTATTTAGCAAACTCTCCTCGTGAGTAGAGTTTGCTTGGTTTTCCTAAATAGGCCCTATTGGGCATATGGGCGTCATTGCTTGGCCTTGTACTACCCATAGGCATTGCTGCTTTTTCAAGAAGTATTCTCCTTTTTTTGGAAATAAAATATTTAAATGCAAGAAAAAAAAAATCATTTTGATAATTTGAAGGGAATTTGAATTAGTCTCGAAGAATAGCTGAAAGCTTTATTTAAGCTTGAAAAAACAAAGCTTTTTGAAAGTACTTCAGTAATTTTAAAACATGAAATATAATTAGTTGTCCCTGCGGTCTCCACGTGAAGAGTAGATGGAAGAATGCACAGGTGCAGTACGTCCTGCACTCTTGAATAGGGTGGTGGAATTCCCATGTTGATTTTCTTACGTAACATTTCTTGTAATTATACAACCAGCTTCTTCTACAACTTGAGGATTAGATTTTGATCCTGCATATACACCACCATACTGCAACGCCAAAAATGGAAAAAAACTCGCTTGAGGTAGTCCAGGGCGTACTGAATGGTTGTATGAGAATATGGGCATGCAGTACTGTTGCTTGGCCTAACAATCCATCAAGAGCCGCCACCCTTTACAATGTTCAAAGAACAATGCTAGACCTCCACCCCGGCCCCCACTTCATCTAGATCTTGATCATCAATATCGAGACTGAAGAGTGGTCTCTTCACTCTTCAAAGAGTGGTAGTGGGGATTTTCTCTTACCTTGTTACTTGCAGACCTGAATAAATATTTGAGAATAAACTTTAAATAAAATTGATTCTTTTGAGAGAATTTTTATTCAGAAAATAAGCTGTTTTTTTTTTTTTTTAAAAAAAAAATAAGTGATTCTAAATAACAATTGAAAATACGAAAAATACTTTAAAGATTTTTAAAGTATATAAATACACAATACATACACCAAAAATAAGCTAAGAAAAATATTTTTTAACTATGTTTAAAAACTATTTTATGAGAAATATTTTTTAAAAACATTCCACACCCTCCATATTTTGAAAAAATGAAATAAAATTCTCCTTGGCTCCATGTTTAGGACATCGAAAAATATCATGTCCATTCATGTGAAAAGTGCATTGAACGCATGTTGCTCTCTTGAGAGGGTCGTGGGGATTCTCCAGTTTGATTGTCCTTGCCTTAATTCTACTAGGTTTGGACACCATGAAGCAAGGTCAATTCCTTGAGAAAGCAACTTTGAAGGTTATACTGCAACACTGAAGAAAAGAATCACTTGAAATGCTGCAGAGTGAGTATTTGAGAGAGAGACACCTCATCAGATGGTGGGTCTGTGTCCTTGAATTGAGTGCCACACTGGAGAGAAAATGAAATTAAACTCAAGTATATGATTGTATAAGAATATGGGCGGTGTGTTTTGGCCTTGCTCACCTCTATTGGTTGGAGCCTATGTGCCCTGTCCCAGGTTGTCCCAACAATCCATGGACAAGAATCAAAGTAGTGTTTGGAAGCCGCCACACTTCTACACTGTTTTAAGGAGAATCTTTGATGTTTGGAAGGTAGAATAGAAGCTAGAAATGAGAGATTTATTAGACTTCATTTGCCTGTGTTTCTAACATTTCTAATATAAAAATTTTGGATTATATTTTTAAAATAGGAATAGAAGTAAAAAAAATACAAATTATTACTGTTAAAACCTAATCATAACTTTTAGTGAAATTTCAATTCTTCTCTTCCATATGGTATTATAATTCACTTTTATTTATTTTTCTATTGTCATGTTTCAATACCAACGGTAAAAGTAGTTTTACTTGTCCTCGATATATCGCCTGGTCAACACGCTACAGTGTCCCCGCTATAGTGTACCTCCCCTTTTGTTTGAAATTGCTTTCGAGGGGATTTGAACCGGTTCAGTCCTCTTGCCATCTGGGCTAACTCACCCTTATGATATAAAGTGCATTAAACATATATATACTTAAAGTCATTATATAAAGAAAATGTTAAAAGAATATTTTAAAGAGCAAATTAATTATAATTAATTTATAATTAAATGCAAAATTTTCTTTTAATTAATTACCAAAAATATAAAAATTATATAATTTTCTTCATAATGTTTTTAATATCATTAATAATTAATTAAATATTAAAAAATTATATATATATATCATAATTTATTTTATATTGTTTAATACAATTGAATTAAATGGATCATATTTTAATATTAATATATATTTTAAAATTAGACATATTATAATCAAATATCATAATATTATATGTAATTTAATAATAAATGTACACTTATAAAATTCATATTTTTATCGATGCATACGATATTATTATCAAATATGATAAATCATATTATATATATATATATATCAAAATTTTCAATAAAATAACTTTAAAATGTTTATTATACTTCTAATTATATTATTATGAGGTTTTCTTTACATTTTCATGAGTTTTTAACGATTTTAAGCTTACCGATATTTTTTTCCAAAATATCCGCCGATATATCCGTAAAATCGAAGTATCGATATATCCGTGATTACCTATATTTTCATCCTTGCTTCTAACTTAAAAAATATATTTAATAAATTTTAAAGAAAATTTGTTTCGAAAGCAAGTTTTAAAAAATAAATAAATTTAATGTATTTTGAGTTATTTTATAAAGTGTTTTAAGTGTTTGTTTGATAATATTTTTGGAAAGTAATTCTAATATAAAGACCGTTTTCCAAGAAAAATAAAATAGTTGATAAAATTTAAAAAAAAAAATGGAAAAATCATTTATGATGCTTTTAAAAGTACTTGATAAGTAGTTCTTTAAAAAACAATCTTTAAAAAAAAAAACTCCCAAATATTTTTAAAGAGATCATTCTCACTAAAAATATTTTGAATAAAAACATTATCGAGCACATAAGTAATGATAATTAAGAATATGAAAAATCCGTTGAGAATTTTATACTACTCATAATTAATTATATAGAAACATCACAAAGATTAAGTGAAAATTTTATTTGGATAATCGAGTTTTCAAATAAAATTTTATTTTTAAGAATGATTGTTAACTATTTTTAAGTGCGTTCTAAATCAGTTTCTTACAGTATTTTCAAAAAGTCAATAATGTGCATTTTGTGTGTACTTTATCGTCCTATCTTCACAGTGATTTGTTGGGGATTCTCCATGTTGGTTGTCTTTTGCCTTGTTACTTATATTATACGCAGGTTCTGCAACACTCTGCGAATTAAGTAAAATATAAGGATCTTAGAATGGGAGTTGGCTGCTATATATTGTTGAAATTATAATCCGACTTACTTAAAGTTAAATTAGAATAAGTTTAGGAATTTGATAAATATTAGGAATTGTTATTTATTTAGACCTCCTATGTTAATTACGACTTTTAGTCTAATAGAAAATGGAGTTCTATTACAAGTATGATTAAATTATTGTAAATAGGTTTGTTATTATGTTAAATTTGAGGATACAATAAATTTATTATTTTAATAAAAATATTATCAATACCCAATTGTGTGGATTCCGACAATTGGTATCAGAGCCAGAAGATCAGAGAAGGTGAAATACTAAATTAGAGCTAGAATACTAGGGAATGTGTAGAATCACAAGAAAGTTACAATCTTCTTGATGAAGTTATGACTACACATAATAACTCAATTCATCCTCAACTCCCAAAATTCACAAGTAAAATTTTTGATAATTGGTGTATTCAAATGTGTCTTATTTAGATCTCAAGATTTATGGGATCTAGTGAATATTGGTTACAATGAAGTGATTGATTCAAAAGAATTCAAGGCACTATTGAAGGAGTAGAAAGATTCATTGAAAGATTCTCGAAAGAAAGATCAAAAAGCACTTTCTACAATCTTCCACACAGTGGATGAATCCATATTTGAGAAAATCTTATAGGCGGAAACAACAAAAAAGGCATGGGTTACTCTACAAAAATTATACAAAGGTAATAAACTTGTCAAGTGAATGAAGTTACAAACATTAAGAGGTCTCTTCGCATGAATGACTTTGAATCTATCTCACATTATTTTGATCGAGTACATACTATTGTTAACTAGATGCGAGTGAATGGTGAGAAACTTGATGATCAACGGATAGTAGAGAAAATTATGCATTCTTTAAGTGCAGGATTCAACTATGTTGTTATAACAATTGAAGAAGAAAATGATATTTTAACTCTCATAGTTGAAGGATTGATGAGTTCATTGTCTTCACATGAACAACGAATGAATCATAGAATCAACTCTACAAATTTGGAGCAAGCCTTGCAGAGTAAAGCATCTACTGGAGGTCATGGTGGCCAACAAGGTGGCGAAGGTTGTGGTATTGGAAGAGGTAGAGAAGGACATAACTTCAACAATAAAGATGGAGATGGTGACGCAAATTCTTCTAAAGGAAGGGGCAACACTTTTAAACCTAAAGATTAGTCACACATACAATGTTTTAGATGCAAAAAGTATGGACATTATAAGTCAGAATGCCGAACCAAATTGCAGAATAAACAAGATGAGCAAGCAAACACTGCTGAGGTAAAGTAGAATTTGGTATTGGATTACAATGTGGCAACATCAAATGTAGATTGGCAAGATGTTTGGTATTTTGATACAAGATGCAGTAATCACATGTGTAGTAAGAAAGAATTGTTTTTACAATTAGATGAATCAACTTGAGGCGATGTTAATTTTGGAAACAAATCCAAAGTTTCGATCATGGGCAAAGGTAATGTTAAAATATGTTCTAAAGATGGTATTGATGTTACTATAGCAGATGTATTTTTTGTTCTAGATTTTTTTTTTTTTTTTGGAATTTGTTGAGTATGGGACAATTAAAAAAAAGGCACATTATTAATATCTCTAATGAAGTTTTCACCCTTAGTGATAAAAATAAGAAGATGATTGCAAAAGTATGGATGACAAAAAATAGGATGTTTCCTATGCTTCTTCAAATAGAAAATTTATCTAATTTGAAGGCAACAATAGAAGATAACAATTGGCTTTAGTATCTTTGGTTTGGTTATCTCAATTTTCATGGGTTGAAGTTGTTAATGCAGATGAACATGGTAATAGGATAACCTATGATTGATATACCAGTTCATTCATGTGAAGGATATCTTTTTGGGAAACAACATAGGAATTATTTTCCAATTGGAAGATCCAAAAGAGCTAAACAACATTTGGAGTTGGTGTGTACATATATATTTGATCTTGGTAAGGTAAGATCTCTTAGTCATAACAAATATATTTTGACCTTTGTAGATAATTTTACAAGAAAGACTAGGATTTATTTGTTAGAAGAAGAATCTGAGGCTTTTAACAAATTTAAAGAATTTAAAGTTCTTGTTGAAAGACAAAGTGGTTGCAATATTAATAGATTGAGATTTGATAGAGCCGAGAGTTCACTTCTAATGAATTTTATAATTATTGAAAAAGTCAGGATATTCGACAACAATTGACAACTAGTTATACCTCTCAACAAAATGGTATAGCTGAAAGAAAGAACAGAACCATTGTTGAAATGGCAAGAAACATGTTGAAGGCTAAGTCTCTTCCAAAAACTTTTTGGGTAGAAGAAGCTACATGTGCAGTGTTCTTATTGAATAGTTGTCCTACTAAAGCAGTCTTTGGAAGAACACATGAGGAAGTTTGGAGTGGTCATAAGCTAGAAGTTTTTTTTTTTTGCAAATTTTTGGGTGTATTGCGTTTTCCCATATACCAAAGGAGCATAGAAAAAAGTTTGATGATAAAATTGAAAAACGTATTTTCATTGGTTATAGTGATGTAACTAAAGGTTATAAACTATATAATCCAGAAACAGGGAAGTTGATTGCGAGTAGAGATGTTCAATTCTTGGAGAATGAGAGTTGGACATAGACTCAAACAAAAAGTAAGGAAAAAGGAATTGTCATTGAAGAAGACGTTGAGAATAAGAAGGATTTTGCAACATATATTTCTACTTCAAATACTCCTTCTCCTATTAGAAATTCTCTTATGCAAACAGAAACAGAGCAAGACTCTAAATCATAAGGTCGCCCAAAATGCTCTCATATTATGCCTACACATCTAAAGGATTATGAAGTCATGAAAGATACTAAAATTACTGATGAAGGTTTAGTTAACTTTTGTCTATTTGCAGATTGTGATCCTATTTTATATGAAAAGGTAGCGAGTGATGAGAAGTGGATTCAAGTAATGAATAAAAAAAATTCAATCCATAGAGAAGAACAATACATGGGAGCTAACTTTTCTTCTAGTTGGAAAAAAGCTTATAGGTGTTAAACGGGTTTATAAGACAAAATATAAACTTGATGGTAATGTTGATCGATTTAAGGCAAGATTGGTTGCAAAAGGCTATAAGAAAAAGCTAGGTATTGATTATTGTGAAGTTTTTGCACCAGTTGCTAGATTAGATACTGTTCGCATGATAATTGCACTTGCAACTCAGGATAGGTGGAAAATTCACCAAACGGATGTGAAGTCAGCTTTTCTTAATGATAATGATGCACTTGAAGAATAGGTTTTTGTTGAACAACCATCGGGGTATATTAAGAAATGGTAAGAGAAATAGGTTTACAAACTCAATAAGGCATTATATGGGTTAAAGCAAGCACCACGTGCTTGGTACACACAGATTGATACTTATCTATTATTACATGGATTTCAAAAGAGTCTTTTTGAGCACACACTTTACATCAAGTCAAATTTTAATGGTGATGTAATTATTGTATGCCTCTATGTGGATGATTGAATCTTTATAGGAAATTTTCAATAGATGTTTGAAGATTTTAAGGAGGCAATTAAACAACAATTTGAAATGATAGATTTGGGATTAATGTTCTATTTTCTTGGAATTGAAGTCCAACAAACAGATGATGGTATCTTTATCTCACAAAAGAAGTACGCTTTAGACATTCTAAAGCAATTCAAGATGGAATCATCATCAACAATTCATACTCCTATTGTAGAGCAACTAGAGATGAAAAAAGAAGGCATTGGAGATTTAGTAAATCCCATATATTTCAAGGGCATAATAGGAAGTCTTCATATTTAACTTCTTCTAGACCATATATTGTTTATGGATTGGAAATTATTAGTCGATTTATGGAAAAATCATATCAATCACACTTGCAAGCGACAAAACGAATTTTAAGGTATGTAAATGGTACTCGTGATCATGGAATCTTCTACTTCTACTCAAACAACTTCAATTTAGTGGGTTGCACATATAGTGATTGGGAAGGTAATGTAGAGACTATAAAGAGTAAACTTGGATATGTTTTTTTTTTATCTTAGAATAGGAACATTCTCATGGTCATCAAAGAAGCAACAAGTTGTAGCATTATCAACTACAGAAGTTGAATACATGGTAATTACTTCCTCAGCATGTCAAGTAATTTGGCTTCATAGGATGCTTAGTGAATTGAAGTATGAATAGAAGGGTCCTACATAGATTTTATGTGATAATAAGTCTACTAGTGCATTGACAAAGAATCCAATGTTTCATGGTAGAAGAAAACACATAAGAATCAAATTTCATTATATTAGGGAACTTGTGAAAAATCAAGAGATTGAACTTGAGTTTTGTAGATTAGAAGATCAAGTTGAAAACATTTTTACCAAGCCATTAAAGACGGATGTGTTTGAGAAGTTGAAGATGATGCTTGGTGTGATTGACTTTACAATTTGGATTAAGGGAGATTGTTGAAATCATAATCCGACTTAATGTCAAATTAGAATAAGTTTAGAAATTTGTAAAATTAGGAATTGTTATTTATTTAGGCTTCCTATGTTAATTAGGACTTTTAGTCTAAAAGGAATTGGAGTCCTATCACAAGTATGATTAGTTTATTATAAATAGGCTTGTTATTATGTTAAATTTGATAATGTAATAAATTTATTATTTTAGCAAATATGTCATCAATACCTAATTGTGTAGGTTCCAACCAATGTTTTTAGAACCGGATCGGTCATTGACCCAAAAAAGTTATTGGTTCACAATTCATTGGTTGAACTGGCGGTCGAATCGCGGTTGAACCGGTGACGTCATAAATATATATATTTTATTATTTTATATATTATTAAAAATTAAATATTTTAATAAATTATATATAAATTTTGACAACATCTACTTTGTTTATTGAGTTTTTTCACAAAATTTTTTACTTGTAAAAGTCATCAATCATCATATATGATGTCTATAACACAATATAAGATGTTATACATTTATAATATCAATAAACCCAATATTTATCAAATAATCAAACCATTGATATCCTATAATAACCAAATTATCAAAGAGTGGTTAACTTAACACATTGTCCATAATAGATAATACAAATGTCAACCACAACACTTAAATAGTTACTCAAAATATAACATGTCAATGTTTGAATATTCATGAAGATTTTTGCATACTAATAAATATAAAATTCATGTCTTCATTCACTTTGGAAATTGAAAATGAACATCTGGAAAACCAAAGTTCTCCACATCAAGCCCTTCTATAGCCACGTCGTCATCATCCTCATCATCTACAAAACTATTGAATATATATATCAACAAGAAATCATTTTTGAAGAAAAAAATATATAATTATTGAACTTTTATAAGTTTAAATATTCTAATAACCAATGTGAGAACTTGAACCTTCCACTTCATTTATTGGAATTGACTCTTCTTCATATAGAAGAATTTCCAATTCTTCAACATCTAGCTCTGTTGGCCGATCCTCATCAACTATCCAAAAATCGGTCTCATCAATGCATGCATAGTCAATGGGATCATAGATTATTTTCTTGTTATAGAACCTAAAAAAGAAAAGCATATAATTATGAATAATTATGAATAAAAGAATTTAAATTCAAAACAACTGAGAAAGTATTTATACCAATTTTTAGCCGCATATTGTAATGAACATATACAAGATCATTAAGCCTTTGATGTTCCAATCTATTCCTTCTTTTGGTATATATACGTTCAAAGTCACTCCAATTCCTCTCACATTCAGAAGACGATGTAGTTTGACTCAATATTTGAATGGCTAACTTTTTCAAATGTGGTGCATTGTATCCATGTAGCCTCCACCATTCCTCTAGTTACCAATTTGACATTAAAAATAAGAAAAAAAAAAGCATTAGCAAGTTTAAAATATTAAATAGTAATTAGGTAACTAATGAAAAAGAACAAACACACTAATAACTGAAAATAATCTTTTACCAGGTTGAAGTACTTCATGTGAAGAATACGTAAGGTCTCTTCCAAAACTTCCCAATCGATCGTGAAACAACTTCATTTCATTTATTGTATCAAGCTCGCCTTTCAAAACTTTCTGATGAATAACATCCATGACACCTCCAATAACAGTTGGTTTATTACAAAAGTTTTCCTAATCATATTGGAAACATAAATTCAACCAATAAGCTGCTAAATGAATGTTTTTCTTTAGTTGTTGATCCCAATGTTGCTTTATGATCTATGCATAAGGTTTGTATAGTCTTTTGTTGTAGTTAAACAATTTCTTGATGCCCAAACAAACCCTATACATGCCTTCATACACATATCCCATCGAAGGGCTCTCATTACAATCAACAATACGTAATCTTGGAGATTCACAACAATCAAACAATCATTTCAAAATCTATTATCCAAGATGATGGAAACTGTAACTTTACTTTTATTATCCCTTGAATATCTCGAGTCCACAAAGATCTTACTAGTCACCAAAGTTTGCAAGTCATGTTTATGATCATGAAGACTCTTGAGTGCAATGAATGTAGTAGCAAAGCAAGTTGCACCAAGTCAGAGAATCTCCGTCCATCTGTCTTTTTTTCTCAACCAACTTAACAAAGCAACATGATTATACACAAAAATTGTCACCTTTGATGTACGTCTTACAAGTTCAGCAACATGGTCCATCTTACCAATATCCTTAAATATCAAATTAAGACAATGAGTTGCACAAGCTAACCAATTGATGTGTTTATGCTTCTGAGATATCAATTTCCCCGCAGCCACATAATTTGCTGCATTATGAGTCACTATATGAACTACATTGAGTGGACCCACCCATTCAATCACCTCATCGAATAACAAAAACAAATTAGTTGCATCCTTTACAATGTTTGAAGCATCAACAGATTTCACAAACGATATTCCTTTAAGACATTACACAAGAAAGTTGATGAGTGTTCTTTATCTATTATCTGTCTAATCATCACCCATTATTGTACACCCAACTTTTACCCAAATTGCACGATAAGAGTCCACAAGTAACTGAACTTCCTTCTTGGCATCCTTTAAAAGATTAACTCACAGCTGATGGTAATTTGGACCCTTATATTTAGAACCAATTACAGATATAGCATCCAACATTGGCTTGAAGTAGAAGGAATTCACAACATTAGTAGGAATGCATGCATCATAAAATAATCTCCCAACCGCCATATCTACTCTCCAAATAGCTTCTTTCCCAACCAATACACTCCTCATGGAAGGTTGAGCTCCTTGAGCATTTCTTGGTACAAAATACTTATCCACTATTGATTTTTTTCTTTTTCCATTACTAGCCTCCATAGGACTTTACATTTCTTAAACCTCTTCTTCACCTTCTACCATATCCTCTTCAAATTGTGACACATTAGGACCATAAGGATTTCTATATTCATATGCTTCTTAGGTTGCTTTCTTGGAATTCACAAACTCTTGCAAATAATTTTCCATTTGAAATCTGACATCAGGAGGAACCATGGACCAATATCTCCTTTCACTCTAGCAAGATGTTGTTTCATTCTATGAATACCCCTACCTTTTGCAATTTTTTTACAATACAATCAAATAAGAGCTTTCCTTCCATTTGTATATCTTTCTTTAGAAACATGCTCTCATGCAGGTCGGTCTTACTTCTAGTTGTTTGTGAATTGGTAGTTGAATCTTGACCAGAGGATGAGATCAAGTTTGATTCTATTTTTTATTTCTTTATTAAATTAGAAACAAAAATCCCACATTAATCTAGAAAATGAAAGTCATCAACAATTTAATGATTTATAATCAAGTCATCAACAATTTATAAAAATCACATATTAATCTAGATAATAAAAATCATCAACAATTTAAAAAAAATCAAAGAATTAAAAATTTTGAAATTTATTAAAGAAAATTTTTTCACAATAAGAAATTTACTTTCAAACCAAACATTTATCTCAAATTTATAAATTGTTGCCACCATAGCCGATGGGGAGGGGGGACTTTCTGAACATTTGAAAATTGAAAATTCATATCTTGCCACCATAGCCCACATGGTCAATCAAATCTCATACTCTCTTTGCTTTATCTTGAAAATAGTCTATGAAACAAGGGTTGCATACATCATGAGTTTAAAATTTCACTAGATATAACTCTTAATCTGAATCAAAATAACGGACCAATCCCAAACTTTCTCATGCTCATTCCACGTCACAATATTTAAAATTTTTATCCAACTCCTCAATAATGGATTGTAAACAACAAATATTTTTTTTTTCAGTAAACCATGCACCAATGAAACCTAACATCTGAGTCAAAATGAAGACAAGTGTTACATCTTACTTAGGATGAATCAATGGGTAGGTTTATAAAATTTATAAATTAAAATATGTAATAAATAAATTAAAAACTGAATATTAAACATAAAAAAATAAATTTCAAAATATCAGACCTTTGTAATTGCAGCTATTGGTCGAAGTGGGTTGGAAAGGGCTTTATAGTTAGGAGAGGGGGTTATAGCTGGTCGGGGGGTGGGGGTTTACAACGGAAAGAGGGGCTTGCAATGGCGTGGCGGGGAAGAGGTGATGTTGTAACGGCCGGTGGAGGGAGGTTTTGCAAGGCTTCCAGGCCACTGATAGGAGCTATCCAGACGTAGGTGTCGCGACGCATTGGGGGCGACAGCTGCTGCGGTTTAGACTGAGGAAGGGTTTGGAAGGTGTTTTTATATCCTCCAAAACGACATCGTTTTGATGCCAGAAACATTAAAACGATGTCGTTTTGATTCTATAAAAAAAAAAAATTAATCGAACCATCTGGTTCATAGGTTAGACTGTCGGTTCACCGATTGGACCATCGGTTCACCGGTTGGACCGTCGGTTCAACAGGTTTGATCCCAATTCAACCTATTTCTTGGCCAATTGACATGATTGGACCGAAACCGTGACCGCCCGACGTTCCAACCGGTCCAATCTAGTTTTTAAAACCATGGTTCCAACATCTATGAAGTGCAATTCTAAGAAGATGATAGAATGGCTTGAAAGTAAGCACATGAGGGGTTGACACGTAAGGGAAATAATGGGTTGGTGTCGTCTCCCGACTGACTCTTGTGGATTCACTAAAGACAACTCATTTATCTGCAATAGAAGCATTGGAAATGAGAGAAGACTAGACCAATGAAAACCCAAGACGATTTAGGCATATGAACGATGTTGGATGGCATTTTGCAATGCAACCTTTGGGTGCTTTTGTTGCTACCACTTGAGGTTGCCCAAACAATCCATGAAGAACCCAAGTACGCAGTGTATGAAAGTAACCATGGCCGGCGGCCATACTACTCCTTAATTTTTCCTTTATGTTATATTTACCCAAAAATTGAAAGAAAGAAATATCAAAGAATTATTGTTTTATGTTTGTTCTTATTATAAAATAAGATAAAAAAAATTTATATTTTTAAATTATTTAATCTTTTTATATAAGAATTAAAATAAATAAATTGAATTTGAAGTAGTATATAAATATGATTTATTAATTTTATTTTTATTTTTCAAATCAGAAATTTTGAAATAGAAAGAATGCAAAGTAGCAAAAGGAGATAGGGAAAGATAGAAGGTTATCATGGACTCTCATCTTTCATCTGCAGCTCCACTCAATAGCTAAACTTAATTTTATTGGTACAAAAATAAGACAATGGCATGAAACTTATATTTAGTTAACAAGGCTATGTTACTCATTAGGAAGATAGTGAGACACCTTTTTAAACTTAAGTTTAACTTGGTTTCTACAAATAAATTGTTGGAAAGATTGATGCTTAATTAAGTAATTAATACGAGATCTAATATTGGATATAATACAAATATGTTGATAAAGTAATGGTGAATTGCATGAGTGAATAAAATAGAAAGACTTTGGCATGTGATTCACATATCTTTGACTAGTATGAATAAGATTTCAATATCTTCATATTTCAACTTACAAATATTCTACCTTGTAACTAGCCCATAAGAGACCCAAAAATCCATTAAAGAGAGTGCAAATTAAGTTGACCAAACCTACAACCCAAAGTAATCATATGAGGCCCAAATCCATTATCCAAATGAAAAACCTAAATTAAGAAAAAAAAAATTCCAACCCAAAATCATTAATTATCTATGTTCCAAACCCAATCAATTATCTTAGCCCAAATTAAATACTAAAAAGCCATGTTCAATCCAGTTATCCACATGGAATAGTTCATATTAATTAAGCCCAAGTCATAATCATATGCCAAGCCCAAAATATTAAAATTTATGTCAAAGCCTAAGCTCACAACCTATATCCAAATTTATCCAAATAGAAAATTAAACCCCCAAAGGTTTGAATTTAAATAAAGCTCCACTCACAATCCAAGCCTAAACATTATATCCAAATAAATCAAATATCCATGAATAAAGTTCAACACCCAAATCAAACAAATAAGTCCAAGCCTATAAATTAAAATCCATTAGTTGAATTGGGCCAAGTCCTTAAAATCAAAATAAGCCTGTTATTTAATTGAAATAGAATCGCTAAGATAAAAAAAAATAAGAAAAAAAATCCATTGAATTAAATGATGTAGGTTTAAACCCAAAACATTATACAAACCCAAAATTAGGCATAAGCCCAAAGTCCAAATAAAAAAATAAAGGCCCAAAGTCCATGATTAAACATAAAGTAATTTATTCCGAAAGCCCAAAATAATAAAATTTAAGTTGAAATATCAAACCCAACTTAAAACCATTATATATACACACATTTCAAAAGGAAAATGATAAGATTTTATCATTCCATCCCTTATTTTATTTGATATAATATTTAATTTTATTAAGTTGAATATGATATACAAGGGATTGGTCATCCCTATAGTTCTAGCATTTTATCTCTCAACCTTTCAAGTTTTTTTTTTTTATTAAAAAAAATCTCTTTAGTAAGAAAAGTTGTTCGATTCACTAGCCATACAAAGGTTGGGTTCTATTACGGAGCATAAGGTGTTAGGTTGAGAACTTGAAGAATGAATATAGGTATTGATCGACATAAGAACTTGGGGAATAAGTGCATATGAATAAAGTAAAATTGTGTACTTTTCTTTCAAATTGATAAATCATATGTAGTTTTTACATCTATATACTTTTGAGGGAACTCAAAATGTGATTTTTTTATATTATATTTTGTATCAAGTTATGTGATTGATTGTTCTTATACATAATATTATTCATTGTTGATATATTCAACAATAAATTTAGTAATCATAATTAAAACTAAAATTTGGGTTATCTCTTTTAGACTATCCATCACCATATTTTACATAATTTGATTAATCAAGACATGAAAGTTCATGTACGACATATTACATAATGGAAAAGTGTCCATAATTATCTCATCTTTTTATTGTATTTTCATATTTATTCTTATTAATTATTAACATGTATTCTTATTTCAATACTTTTTAAAAAACAAAATTATTTTTCACCTTCATGCTTAACAATAGTAAACATGTCATCTTACTTAAATTAAAATAATTATTTGCATGCATCTAATTCTAATTAATTGGATGGGAATAAAGATAGGCTTGCAATCTGTTAGAAAATTTGACAATATCCAACCTAAGGTATTCACCCTAGAGAAGATGGTGAATAGGGTGATGGTATCTTTTTATAAATTTAAATTATATGAATGTAAGAGACAATTATATGCAAATATATAGTAAAATAATATAAAGACAATTACATATAAAGTAAAAGAGATAAGGTTAGAGGAAGCAAATTTAGATTTTATAGTGGTTCAGCACCTCTTGCCTATGTCCACTCTCCTCAAGCTCCTAACCGAGTGAGGGTTACATTATACTTGAAGTTTCAACCAAGCTTCCAACACCTTTACACTTGAATTATGACTCCAATGGGCTCTTACACAATCCCTTCGAGTCTCTACTCACTTGAAGCTTTTAACACTCAAATAATAAGTTCAAATATCTTAACCTAACTCAACCATGACTTAAATACAACTCAAAGCTAGGATGAATCACAAAGGTGCACTAAAGAATATGCAAATGGAGATTTAATGCACCAAGGAAAGAATGAGAGCTTTTAAGGCAAGAACAAGTAGGTAAACAAATAAATGCAAGTGTTATTTTTCCCATAAATGAAGTGAAGCTCTTAATTTATAGGTTTCTAGCCTTGGGAGCCAAAATGGCAAAAAGCAGCTTCGAATAGTCGAGATGGGAGTCAATCGGTTGACTAGCTGTTGGAGCATTTAATGCTTGGAAAGTGACCGTTAGCCTCAATCAGACCTCGATCAGTCCTTGACCGAGAAGACATGTCCCTTAATTGGGAATGCAAGGCTACTTGAAGAGAGATAATTTTTTTTGCATCTCTCAATCGGACCTCAATCGAGAAAGTGTAACCGGTTGATCGGTACCCTAGCTAATTAAGCCAGTTGACCAATGCCTCGACCGGTTCACTATTTTTAGCCCGAAAATCTATATTTTTTTTTGTTTTTTTCCCTTCTAACACTTAAGCAAGGTCTTTACGTAAATTAATATGCCAATTTTGAAATGATTAGCCTATGGTTTATTTGATAAAACTCGAGTTTAGATGAAAATGTAACTTTAATGCATAAACCGAGTTTTTAAAGATGCATGGAAAGATATGAAAATCCTAAGTGCACCCATGCATTCATCTTACATCTACATATGTTTCATATGATTAAAAGGTCTTCCAAGCATCTTGATTTTGCATCCATTGGGTCTTTTGATGAATTTCCAAACTAACACTTGAAATTATTTATAATTCAAACCAATTAGCAACTTAACCATGGTTTGTTATCATTAAAATGCGATTAAGAGAACCCTTGGGCTAACAATCTCCCTAATTTTCACGATGACAAACCTTGGTTATCTAGAAGAGAGAAAAAAATCTCCCCTCAAACCAATCATGGATCAACAATCAATATTTAAGACTTTAAAAACAAGATGATCAAGACGTGTTAAATTGCAACAAGAAACAATGTAAGTCATCAAATATATAGGCATATCATATATCATATGTCAAATGTATCAGTCAGTACATCATATGTCCAATCAAATTAACGTAACTAAAGATAAGCAATGTATGATCCAAAAAAAATGATATGCATGTATGAGTCTCCTATATCTAGCCTCTTAGGTCTTAAAATATCTCCCCCTTTGGCAACATAAAAAATGAACAAGGGCGGTCTCTAACAAATCAAGGTTGAGGAGGTGGAGGTGGAAACACAAATCACAATTAGGCCATCATCTCCTAATGCATCATCCTCTGCTCCGTGTGATCCCCAAAGCGATCAATCCTCTTTTGGAGATACTCAAATTGACAAGTGAACCCAGTTTGATACTGGTCCATCCTATCCACCATAGAGTAAAATCATGTGTCACTGACCATTGCAAGCTCCTCCATGTGAGTGCCAAGAAAGCTAATCTGAATTGATAAGTCCATCCATGAAGTATGGTTAAGAGCGAGAAGTGCTTGCGAAGGCGGTATCTCAGTATAGGTAGGCTCGATGAATGCTAGTCCATAGAAGGAGGGCTTAGTGTATGATGGCTAAGTAAATGGTCCCTTTGTAAAAGCCGACTCAATCATCATCGGCTCAGAGAAGGTGGTCTCAAACTGAATGCCCCGGTCTATGAAGGAATCTCCATGTGAAGTAGGAGAATATCAAGCTCGAGTCTTCTCTACTGGTGGCCACTCTAAGGGTCTATACCACCCTAAGGATCTACTCCAGCTTCCATCTCCCTAATCTCTACCTCCTTCTCAACTCCAGGGTGTGCTTGTCCTTGTCTTTGTCCCTATGGTTGTGCTATTTCTGTTTTTTTTATCCAAGAACCATCTGGAGCCTTCTCAAATTTCATCCGTCCCATGGACTGATCATCATATGTATCATATGTACTGGGGGCCTCAAAGTCCGTCTCTCTACTAAGGTCAATGTCAGCATCCTTGAATACACGGGAAATGAAGCAGCCATAGGGGAATACTCGAGTGGTGCTCTCACAATATGTAATCATGTGCATCATCATTAGATATCCCAAATGGATCTGTCTCCCAGTTAAAAAGGAATCTATAAGAAATACCTTATAATAGGAGACCTCATCTTAGTGTCCACCCCATGGTAGGAAAATGAAACACAACATAAGATATAACACTCTATTGATGACTGTCAAAGCTGTGTGTTGATGGCTTGCCCATCCCATGGGCATCTAGTAGTCCACAAATAATTTGAATAGCCTTTATAGGCTCAAATTGAGCATAGTGGGCCACATCTTGGACTCGTATACTTTGAGTCCAACAAGAGCAATATCAAAGATATGACAAATTCTTTCCGAGTCCAAGCGAATCTCAACTCCTCTAACAATGGATATGATCAGGCCACCCATGTCGTAAGTTGCCATCAAGTAGAATGCTCATACTAGTGTTGAAAAAGCCAACAAAAAAATGGTAACTATTGACAACCAGCTCATCTTAGTGAACAATCCCTCAAATCCAAAGTGCTGAAGTTGAGGAAAATTGATGTTTCTCCTTGGAACTACCTTTCTCTAAGCAAAATGCTACTTGTACCGTTGGTACTTCTCCACGGTACTGAACAAAGCAGTGTCAAAATGTGCCTTTTGGCATGTCTCTAGTTAAGACGCCTTAGTTGGGTGTTTGCCCTGAGCCCTAGTCGCATCTAATTCTCGTCTAGAAGCCATGAAAGTCCGAGAGAATCATAAAAAAAAAACAAAAATGAAGCTCGAGTGGAAAGAGTAGGTACCCAAAAATTGAAACCTTAACCTCCAAATGTGCCCTAGACTAGCAAATTCATGTCCAAGATAGCTCTATCAGCAAAAAATAACACCAAAAACTCTTCCAAACCCTTGTTACAGCAAAACCCCTTGAAGAATAAGAGAAAATGGTGAAAAAAATGAGACATAGAAGGCTCTTTAAATTCTCAACCTCAACAAATCGATCGACTAGACCTCAACCGATCGACCGCCTGGTCAACACGATCAACGCTTTTTTACTTTCCATTTTCACACACTTTTTCATTTCTTAATCATTTTCCTACCATTTTCAGTTGAATTCCCCAATTTTTTATGTCCAATTCCAAGGGAATTTTGATTTTTGGTAAAAGAAAATTGACCATTTTCTAAGTATATGTCTATATGATGTTCTATATAATGCACATGACATGATATTCAAGTAATAAACATGCATAGACATCAAACATTCATAAACAAACATTAGATCATAAGAAAATCACCCCTAATTGTCTTCTAATGTGATGCGACTCATGGTAGCTTAGCTTTAAAGGCGTATCAACAAAATTTATACCTTAAATACTATTACTAAAGTAGCCAAGCTACTATAGCATAGTGGTTCTAGGATCGTTCACCGGGAAGGGTTTTCGCAAACACAAGTGATATTCAAATTAGGAAAATAGGTGATTTTCTTATGGATGTTAGCTTTAAAAGAAGATGAAAATGTTTTAGAGAGATTTAAACTAATTTAAGCTAACATTAAAGACTAAAATGAAAGGGTGTAAAAACAAGTTTCTCAAAGATAGGATAGCTATGCTCTGGCTCTTATGCAAATTGGAAATCTCAAGATAGGCTCCTCGCGTTGGGGTTGCAACTATGGTGATGCTTGCTTCCCGAACCGGTATGGATTTAGCAAATCAAGTTTTAATCCTTTAAAATGGCAAAACAAATGGTAGTGAATTTCATCAATGGTTATTCACCTTAGACTTCCTTTGAATGGCTCGTAAGAGATAACTAATGGTCTAAAGCCAAAAGCTTACCAAATATTGGCAACTCAAAGTCATTCCAGATGATAAACTCACCTTTCAATGGCCATTGAAATTGGTTCTAACGGATTAATGCAAAAATTGGAATTGAAAACCTCACCTTCCAATAGCTCGTAGGAGATAACTAATGGATAGAAATCCAAAAGCTTATCAAGTATTAGTCGTTGGAAGTTGTCCAAAGGAAATAAAAACCAAACTTTGCACTAATGAACTATTAACGAAAAACGACTACCTTACCTTCCAGGTGCGAGAAATTTCCATGGGATTGCATCCAAGCCATCACATAACATCCATACTTTGAGAACCTTAAAAGGTTTAGCCAATCATCCTCTGAGGAAAAGTCCTCAGAGGCTATTTGGCTACTAAGAAAATAGAAATGGGGAAGAACAGGAGAAGAGAGAAAAACAGAGCTTTATATATTTCTAAGTTAATGTACAGAGGATCGATCTCCCAACCATATATATCCTCCTGGAGGCGTTGTGCACCTCTATATATAGCAAAATTACAAGATAAAGCCTTATGTCGGCTGAATACAAGGTTACAAAAGGAATTTACACGAGAAAATATCAAGCTAAAAATATATGGGAAGTCGGTGGTGCGTGCGTGGAGAAACAGAGGAAATTTGGCATTTTCGCAAGGTGAATTTCTCCTTGCGAAATTTCACAATGTTGCGAAATGGCAAAATTTCGCACCATGAGGAAAATCCCCTTGCGAAATTTCGCAAGGAGAAATTCACCTTGCGAAATTTTCGCAAGGTTTGATGCAGTTGTCTTCCAAAGGCCATATCTTCCTCATTTCAGCTCCAAATCATACACGGTTTGAAGCATTGGATTTTTGACTTCCTGAGCTTTGAAATGGTATATAGCATGTAGAAAATGGACTTCGGGAAGTGCCCCAAAAGTGCGAAAGAAGACTGCAGCTGTTGTCCTCTATTTTCCTCTTCTCCATTGTTCTTGTTTATGCTCGTGTTTCCACTTGAAATTCAAGCCTGTAAACTTCCAAAATCCTTGTTTTAACTTGTCCAAGTAGCTCCTCCATCATTTGGCATGCTTGAATTGATTCATAAGCTGATAAAAACATGTAAACTTGCCACAAAATGGTTAAAACCAATTACTAAGGACCTTAATGAATTAATTGGGTTAAATGAATATGATTACTACACAAAGGTGCTTAAAACCATTATAATTAGGTCTAAAAAATAGCACTTTTTGGTAGTAATCACACCCCCCAACCGACTCATTGCTAGTCCCTTAGCAATGGAGGAGATAAAAACTAAGTAAACTATAATAATATACATAAAAGGGATCATGCAAATCACTCCAAAAAATGATATGAGTGGCATGATGGACATCCATGGATCAATAAAGATGTGAAACTCAACCTATAATAAGAGTTGTCAAAGCATTCACTTGATCATAGAGTACAAAGAATGGATATTATGCAAGTTTAAGCATCAAAAGAATTTCCACTCTCAAAAGATCCAAATCAAATTCTTCCACTAAAAGCTAAGTGTTAATGTGATTAGCTTCCGAGTATAGTATGGATAACTATCATCTCCCCCCAACCTAAGTCTTTCTTTAAGCTTAGCAAAATTAACCATCTCTTGATAGGCTAGGAACGCACCTCTTATTCACAATTCTTTTCACTTACTAAACTTAACCAATTCACCCATGTAACAAGCAGAGGATCGGTGACTCCCAACCAATAAAGGCTTAGGGCACCAGGCTTTAAAGGCTTTTGCCACCCCTTCGGACCATGCTCAGGTTTCAAGGCAAGCAAAGAAGTTTATTTTATTTTTTTTTCTTTTTTTTTTCTTTTTTCTATTTTTTCAAAGACTCATTGGTCTTTATGAGGTGTCCCAACACTATTAAAGAGAGGTTAAAGGTGTCAAATTATGATTTCTCAAGCTTAGAGGGTGAGATAGTTTCACATCTTATAACCGGAATCTAATGTATGTGTGTGCAAATAGCTTAAGGTGGAAGAGATAAGTTTGCATGCAATGGGAGTTTCAACAATTCATCAACTTTTAGAAGAGAATAATACAAACTCTAAGACTCATGTAATCAAGTTGAAACTCGACTTCTCTCATTTAATTTTGAGAGTTAATCCTTAATATCCATGGAGTTTAAAGCAAAAATTTTAAAAATTTAAACAAAAAGTAGCTAATTTAACTAAGTATGATAAAATTTAAACTAATACTTACTTCCTCATCTCTCCCCCCAACCGAGATGAACATTGTCCTCAATGTTTGAATCGAAAATAAGGAGGAAGGAAGTGGTACCTCATGTGATGTGGACTTGGAGTTGAGAAGGTTGAACCACCTGTTTCAAAATTCAAAAATTGAATGAGAGAGGAATTTATACTAAATATTTACAAAAATGATGAGTGGGCCCCACTTTGAGCAGCTGAGGACAAGGCTCAAAGGGTCCATGCCATGATGGTATACTCATATAAGTTGCAATGACATTTGAATGTAGCTTGCAGGGGTGTTAAAATTGGAGATTTTTGGCCAAAACAGGGGAAAACAAAGGAGGAGTGAACAGTGAGTGCCAAAATTGGCACAACCACTGTTCACTTCCTTTGACGCCCGACTGTGTGTTTTCCAAGTTTTGGAAAAAATTCAAAAATGGTTTTTTAAAAGGTATGGTTAGGCTCTAAACAAGATTCCTAAGGTGTTTGGGTAGTTTTTAAATGATGAAAAACAAAATTAAATGATGGAAAATGAAAATCAAAGTGGACGGCCATGCATGGAATGGTTTTGAAATTCTATTTTTAAAAAGTTTTGGATGGATGGGATTTCTAAAATTGGGTTCCTAAGGCTTAGAATGGATGAAGGGAAGGTTTCTAATGGGAGAAAACTAGAAAATTGGTTTTGGATTTGAAAACAAAAGGTTTGGAAATGCATTCATGAATTTTTAAACTTGGAAAAACATGGAATTCAAGAAAAAGGCCTTCCCGAGAGCTTTGTTTTTAGAAATTAGCTTGAAAATCATTTCGCACTGGTAATTGAGGTGCGAAGATAGCATCTCGGGAGGCTTGGCTTTCCAAAATGTATAGAAATTCCTTTTCGCACCATGCACTGTCACTGTGCGAAAAATTCGCACTGAGTGTGTTCATGGTGCGAAATTCCACTGAGAGCTTTGCTTATGCATTTTGGCTCCCCTGTTTCCTCTGTTTCACCTCCATTTCGATTTTTGCAAGCATCGTACCTGCATGAACACTTCAAAACTCATCTTAAAAACATATTAAAACTAAATTAAAGCTAAGAATTCAAACTAAAACACGCATAAATTTTAAAAAAAAACATAGAATTTAAATGAAGCTGATAGCATGTACCCTAAAAAGAAGATGAACTATTTAGCTCATCCTCACTCACACACCCACTTCATGCTGAATTCCCCCTGGATCCCAAACAAAATTGGCATCCTTCCCATTTGGTCCAAGGGAATTCGTTTCTCTTCTCTTCCCTGGAGAAGTGGATGCTGTAAAGGGTTCAGGTAACCCTTTATCATCTTGAACCTTATGATTTTCAATGGAAGGTTGGTCCATAGAGTTGTCATAGCAATCCCCCACCAAAGTGTCGATCATCAACACTTTCCTTGATCTTTTTGCATTGGTTCCTTGAAGGTTATGGTGGGGTTGAGGAGGAAGCTTCCTTTTCCCCCTTGCTATGTCGAGATTGGTGAGCTTCTCAACGGAGTCTTGAACTTTTTCTATCCTTAGTGATAGATCATTATAAACCTCCTCCATTCTTACATTTATTGAACTCTCCAAATTATCAATCTTTTCATTAAGATGAGAGTTGATCTTTTGTTGCTCACCTACAAAGTCCTCCATGACTTTGCTTATCTTCAAAATGGCTTGCTCCAATGAAGATGTACTCATTGATGGTTGAGGTTGAGGTTGGGTTGTAAGGTTGGGATGGTTATTCCAACTTGAGGTGTAGGAGCTTTGGTAACCGCACATGTCTCTCACAGTTGGAATGGTAGGGCACTCCCCTACCGTATGCTCATATTAATCATCTCCATTCAAAGCATACTTACTACCCCATTGGCTTTGTTGAACTTGCCTTTTCCCCAATTCAATCCGATCCCTCATGGATAAGTATGCAAATTTGTCCTTCTCATGATCATAATGAGAGCTTTGATCTTCATGTGGAATTTCCATTTCTAAAAAAATGATATTCAACGAAGGCTCTTTTCTTCAACTTGTACCAGGGTTCCCTCTTGGTCTCGAATCCAACAAGGAATGCACAAATTGAAATTAAAACAAAAATAAAAGAAAAGAGAATAAAAAATTTAACTAAATAAAAACTAAACTAAAAAAAAAAAAAAAAATTATAAGAAAACTCACCAAACTTGTGATGAAGATCACAAGTTACCCTTAATGGTTGCTTCACTGTGCTTGTGGCACCTTTCCCGGCAACGGCGCCATTTGATGCGACTCATGGTAGCTTAGCTTTAAAGGCGTATCAACAAAATTTATACCTTAAATACTATTACTAAAGTAGCCAAGCTACTATAGCATAGTGGTTCTAGGATCGTTCACCGGGAAGGGTTTTCGCAAACACAAGTGATATTCAAATTAGGAAAATAGGTGATTTTCTTATGGATGTTAGCTTTAAAAGAAGATGAAAATGTTTTAGAGAGATTTAAACTAATTTAAGCTAACATTAAAGACTAAAATGAAAGGGTGTAAAAACAAGTTTCTCAAAGATAGGATAGCTATGCTCTGGCTCTTATGCAAATTGGAAATCTCAGGATAGGCTCCTCGCGTTGGGGTTGCAACTATGGTGATGCTTGCTTCCCGAACCGGTATGGATTTAGCAAATCAAGTTTTAATCCTTTAAAATGGCAAAACAGATGGTAGTGAATTTCATCAATGGTTATTCACCTTAGACTTCCTTTGAATGGCTCGTAAGAGATAACTAATGGTCTAAAGCTAAAAGCTTACCAAATATTGGCAACTCAAAGTCATTCCAGGTGATAAACTCACCTTTCAATGGCCATTGAAATTGGTTCTAACAGATTAATGCAAAACTTGGAATTGAAAACCTCACCTTCCAATAGCTCGTAGGAGATAACTAATGGATAGAAATCCAAAAGCTTATCAAGTATTGGTCGTTGGAAGTTGTCCAAAGGAAATAAAAACCAAACTTTGCACTAATGAACTATTAACGAAAAACGACTACCTTACCTTCCAAGTGCGAGAAATTTCCATGGGATTGCATCCAAGCCATCACATAACATCCATACTTTGAGAAACTTAAAAGGTTTAGCCAATCATCCTCTGAGGAAAAGTCCTCAGAGGCTGTTTGGCTACTAAGAAAATAGAAATGGGGAAGAACAGGAGAAGAGAGAAAAACAGAGCTTTATATATTTCTAAGTTAATGTACAGAGGATCGATCTCCCAACCATATATATCCTCCTGGAGGCATTGTGCACCTCTATATATAGCAAAATTACAAGATAAAGCCTTATGTCGGCTGAATACAAGGTTACAAAAGGAATTTACACGAGAAAATATCAAGCTAAAAATATATGGGAAGTCGGTGGTGCGTGCGTGGAGAAACAAAGGAAATTTGGCATTTTCGCAATGTGAATTTCTCCTTGCGAAATTTCGCAATGTTGTGAAATGGCAAAATTTCACACCATGAGGAAAATCCCCTTGCGAAATTTCGCAAGGAGAAATTCACCTTGCGAAAATTTCGCAAGGTTTGATGCAGTTGTCTTCCAAAGGCCATATCTTCCTCATTTCAGCTCCAAATCATACACGGTTTGAAGCATTGGATTTTTGACTTCCTGAGCTTTGAAATGGTATATAGAATGTAGAAAATGGACTTCAGGAAGTGCCCCAAAAGTGCGAAAGAAGACTACAGCTGCTGTCCTCTGTTTTCCTCTTCTCCATTGTTCTTGTTTGTGCTCGTGTTTCCACTTGAAATTCAAGCCTGTAAACTTCCAAAATCCTTGTTTTAACTTGTCCAAGTAGCTCCTCCATCATTTGGCATGCTTGAATTGATTCATAAGCTGATAAAAACATGTAAACTTGCCACAAAATGGTTAAAACCAATTACTAAGGACCTTAATGAATTAATTGGGTTAAATGAATATGATTACTACACAAAGGTGCTTAAAACCATTATAATTAGGTCTACAAAATAGCACTTTTTGGTAGTAATCATAATGTCAACAAATTGTTTTTTAATTAGAGGTTTTGTAAAGATATTAGCAAGTCGATATTTAGTGCTTACAAATTCAAATATTATGTAACCTTTTTGTGTATAATATCTAAGAAAATGATGTCTAATCTCCATATGCTTAGTCCTAGAGTGTTGCATAGGATTTTTGATATACTTATGGCACTAGTATTACCACATTTAATAGGTATATGCTCAAAAGATAAATCAAAATCATTAAGTGTTTGTTTCATCCAAAGAATTTGTGCACAATATAATCCGGCTGCTATGTATTCGGCTTCTGCCGTTGACAAAGCTACCAAATTTTGCTTCTTACTATGTCATGAAACAAATGAGTGTCTTAAGAAATGACATGTGCCACTAGTGCTTTTTCTTTCAACTTTACAACTGGCAAAATTGGCATCTGAAAAACCAATTAATTCAAAGTTATCACTCTTAGGATACCATAAGCCTATGTTCACTGTTCCTTTCAAATATTTGAGGATTCTTTTTACGACACTTAAGTGAGATTCTTTAGAACAAGATTGAAATCTAGAACACAAGCATACACTATACATAATATCGGGTCTACTAGCAGTCAATTATAATAAAGAACCTATCATACCTCTATTTATAGTAGAGTCAATGGATTTACCTTTCTCATCCTTATCAAGCTTGATGGATGAGCTCACTGGAGTCTACATTGTCTTGGCTTCCTCCATGTTGAACTTTTTGAGAAGATCTCTTATATACTTTGCTTGATTGATGAAGGTTCCTTCCTTTAGTTGCTTGATTTAAAGTCCAAAAAAAAATTTGACATCTCCCATCATGCTCATTTCAAACTCACTATGCATGCACTTAACAAATTCTTCACAAAGAGAGACATTAGCAACACCAAAAATAATATCATCAACATATATATTGAACTAGGAGCATCTCATTTTCTTTGGTTTTTATGAAAAGATTTGTGTCAATTTTATGCATTTTAAAACCATTTTCTAAAAGAAATTTTCTCAATCTTTCATACCATGCTCTAGGTGCTTATTTCAAACCATAAAGTGTTTTTTTTAAGTTTATAAACATGGTTAGGAAAATTAAAACTTTCAAAACCGGGTGGTTGTTCAACATACACTTATTAATTTATAAAACCATTTAAAAATGCATTTTTCACATCCATTTGATATAGAACAAAGTCTTTACAACATGCAAAGGCAAGTAGCATCCTAATGGCTTCCAACCTAGCTACGGGGGGAAAAGGTTTCTTCATAATCTATCCCTTCTTCTTGATTAAAACCTTGGGCTACTAACCTTGCTTTGTGTCTAACAATTGTTTCATTTTCATCCATTTGATTTCTAAAGACCCATCTAGTTCCAATAACACTTTGATTTGATGGTCTTGGTACTAATTCCCACACTTCACTTCTTTCAAATTGGTTTAACTCTTCTTGCATAGCAATCATCCAATTTTCATAATCTAAAGCATCATTTATATTTTTGAGCTTAATTTGAGAGATAAAAGCTAAATTATTGCAAATGTTTTTAAGAGATGATCTAGTTCTCACCCCACTAAATGGATTACCTATGATTGATCTTATGGGTGATTGATGACAAACTTCCATTCTTTAGGAAGGTCTTGGTTTGATTCACCTTGCACTTGTTGAGGAGGGGGTAGTGCCAATGGTGATCTTTCTTCCTTAGGATCCACTTCATTCTCTTCTTGTTGTCTTCTATCTTCAATTTGCAATTTGTCCATGTAGGTCTCCAAACCTAAATCATTATCAACACTCTCTCTTTCTTGGAGAGAATTGTTAGATTCATAAAAAATAACATGGATGGACTCCCTTACAACCATGGTTCTTTTGTTGAAAACTCAAAATGCTTTACTTAAAGTTGAGTAACCAACGAAAATTCCAACATTCGATTTTGCATGAAATTTTCCAAGATTGTCTTTAGTGTTTAATATAAAACATTTGCATCCAAAGACTTTGAAATAGTTAATGTTGGGTTTCTTGTTTTTCCAAAGCTCATAGGGAGTTTTTTTAAGTATGGGCCTTAATAAAACTCTATTTAAAACATAACAAGAGGTGTTAACCGCTCCAGCTCAAAAATATTTTGGTAGGTTATTTTCATTTAACATGGTTCTTGCCATTTCTTGAATGGTTATATTTTTCCTTTCAACTACCCTATTTTGTTGAGGAGTTATAAGAGCCGAAAAAATGTGGTCAATTCCATTTTCATTGCAATAATTTTCAAAATCAACATTTTCAAATTCTCTTCCATGATCACTTCTTATACAAGTAATTGTGAAACCTTTTTCATTTTGAACCTTATTGCAAAACTTTGAAAACTCATAAAAGGCTTTATTCTTTTGACTTAAAAACAAGACCCATATATATGTAGAAAAGTCATCCATAATAACATAAGCATAAGACTTTCCTCTAAGACTTGGTGTCCTAGAAGGACCCAATAAATCCATATGCAATAACTCAAGTGGCCTAGTTTTGGAAATGAAGTTTTCGTTTTTTAAAAGAGTTTTTTATTTGCTTTCCCACTTGACAAGCTTCACAAACTTTATCTTTTTGAAAATTGATTTTGTTAAAACCTCTAATAAGTTCATCTTTGTTGAGTTGGGAAATGAGGCCCATGTTAGCATGTCCCAACCTCCTATGCCATAACCAACTTTGATCATGTATGATTACATGCTTAGCTAGTGTACCTTGAGTTTGGTCATCAGACAGAAGTAATCAACAAAATTTATAACATATATCACCATGCACTAGGATAGCCTTAGCTAATATAGCATAGTGGTTCTAGGATCGTTCACTGGGAAGGGTTTTCAACTTACAACTGATACCAATTCAAAGTTGAATTGGTGGTTTTTTATTTCAAGGTTAGCTTAAGAAGAAAACATAAACTTTGGTTGAAAAAGGATTTGTTTTAAGCTAACTAAAAAGAAAGTAATGGGAATTACTTATGAAGAAAAGCGTTCCTTGGAGTTTTAGGTTCATTGGGGTCAGACTCCTCATGCAAAAATAGAGCTCCGGTCACTTGAATCTTTTCCTCGCATTAGAGAATTAACATATAGTTCATTCTCTAACCGGTTTTGTACAGATGTTTCCCTTTAATGGATTTTAGCATTAATTCCCTCTCACTGATGCAACTTGCAATGGCTCGTGCCTCTCACCTAGCATTTTCCATTCAAGGTGATCATTAACCTTGGACTTCCCTTCTCAAGCTCGCAAGAGATAACTAATGGATGTCTCCTTAGAGTTCAAAAGCTTACCAAGTGTTGGCAATTCTAGAAAATCCTACCTTCAAGTCACATCCCAAAGGCTCACAAGAGATAAACTAGTGCATCCCCATGGACGGAGATCACTTGCCTTACCAAGTGTTGGCCCAGGTGAATTGAAGGCATTTTAAGTTAACTAAAAACATAGAAATCATTAATGGGTCACACTTTCTCTTCAATAACGGCTGAAACAACAAAACTACCAATTCTTGCATTCGGGGCCTTACCTAACTACCTTAGCTCCAAGGAACTAAAAGTTTAGCCACCCATTCTCTGAGGAAGCATCCTCAGAGCTTGTTTGGCTAGAAAGAAAAAAAAATACAATACAATCAAATTGAGTAGGTAAGGTAGAGCAAAGCTCTGTATTTTACTTCCTTCAAAAACTATACAAAAAGTTGTCTCTGAGAACAAGCTACCGAGATATGTCTGTGATGAAAATTAAAAAATAATATATATGAGGCTATTTACCCTTTGTTCTTACTTAAAGACTAAGGAATCCTATGATAAGTGGATTACAAGGAGAAATGGGGATTTAGACATCAAATATCTGAAACAAAAAATCTAAAAATGTCGGTCGTAAATATCTGGAAGCACTCAAGAGAATTTCGCAGGTGTGCAAGATGGCTGCAAAATTTCGCAACCTAAAGGACACCATTTTGCAGCCAAAGGCTGATTTCGCAGCCATCCTCTTGTGATTTCGCAGCCAAAGGCTGATTTCGCAGCCTGCGAAATTGGCCTTTAGCTTGGTGTGATCGGCTTCCAATGGCTCTAACTTCTTCATTTCAACTCCGAATCGTATATCATTTAAAGCATTGGATTACTGACTTCCCGAGCTTCGAAACGACATATGGTATGCATCAATTAAGCTCCAGTAAGTGCTCCAAAAGTGTCCAACAGTGGCTGTTCTCTTGAATTCTTCATGTTAGAGTTTTCTCTTTGTTTTCCCTCCTTGCATTCATGATTTGCATATGGAAAAGGACTATAAAGCTTCAAAGCTTAGGTTATTCATCTTAATGAGCTTCCAGTTGCTTTGCCATGGATTCCATAGAACTCTCCTCAATCTTGGATTGCTTTGGTGATCAAATTACTATCAAAAGCACCAAAACTTACACAATTTGATTAGAAATGATTGCAAAGGTCCTTAATATGCTAATTGAGTTAAAAGGTAATAACTACTACTCAAAAGTGTTTAAAAGAGTTAATTACAAGCTATAAAATAACACTTTTTGAGTAGTAATCAATGTATGCTTAAAAAACAACTATCATGACCATCATATTTTGAAATATTTATGGTGTAAAAATTATCACATCTATGACCCATGAAGATGGTTTTGTCATTTTGAATGTCCTTGATAATGTAATGAGATGCTTCAAAAATCTCTTTAAAACTTTTCTCACAAAGTTGATTAATGCTTAAAAGATTATGCTTTAAACTATCTACTAATATAACATTTTCAATAAGAGAAGATGTGTCATTACCAATGTTGCCTTGACCAATTATTTTTCCTTTTGCATTGTCTCCAAAGGTAACATATCCTCTTTTTTTCTTTGTAAGAAAAGCAAACTTGGATTCATCTCCGGTCATGTGTCTTGAGCATCCACTATCCAAGAACCACTTATCCTTCTTTGAACCCTACAATACATAACTCAAGTTGATTTAAGTACCCATATCTTCTTAGGTCCTTGAGGGTTAGTGACCTTGGATTTTTCAACCCAAATATTTTTAGCTTTTGTTTTTAAATTCTTTTGAAAACCATTTTTTAAAGGGTGTGTGCTACTTATGTGTCCTCCTCTTCCACAAAAGTTGCAAGTAGTGGAAGAACTTGCACTTGTGGATTCTTTTACAAAATAGTTCTTAAAATACTTTTTATTCTTTCAAGATTTGAATTCTAGTCTTTGTTTGTCAAAAATACATTTTTGGCTAGCTAGGATCATTTCAAAAGATTTTTGTCCATAAGAGAAGATTGAAAGAGATGAGGTCAACCATTCATTTTTCTTTCTTAAAAGTTCATTCTCTTTTTCAAGATAGGTTTTAGAATCTTCAACATCTGAAAATTTTTCTTTTACTTCTCCAAGTTCTTTTTCAAGTTATTAAACTTTCTTTTTGAGAAAAATATTTTTCAAGCAAAGTTTTTCAAAATCCTCATACAATTGTTGAACATCATCATATATATCTTCATCGTTAATGTTAGAGTTTACCTCATCAAGTTCATCTATTGCCATGAAGCACATGTTTGCCACTTCTATCTCATTTTCTTCTTCGAAGGATTCATTTTCGCTTTCTCATTCTTTCCTTGGTGCATTAAATCTCCATTTGCATATTCTTTAGTGCACCTTTTTTATTCATCTTAGCTTTGAGTTGTATTTGAGCCATTGTTGAGCTAGGTTTAGAGATTTGAACTTGTTAGTTGAGTGTTAGAAGCTTCAAGTGAGTAAATACTTGAAGGGATTGTGTAAGAGCCCATTGGAGTCAGAATCCAAGTGTAACGGTGTTGGAAGCTTGGTTGAATCTTCAAGTATAGTGGAACCCTCACTCGGTTAAGAGCTTGAAGAGAGTTGATGTAGGCAAGAGGTATAGTGGAACCCTCACTCGGTTAAGAGCTTGAAGAGAGTTGATGTAGGCAAGAGGTGCTGAAGCACTATAAAATATGAGTTTTCTTCCTCTAACCCAATTTCTTTATATTTGTGTTTCCTTTGCTTGAATTTATTGTGTTTGAAAAAGATTTTAAAAAATCCAATTCACCCCATCCCCCTCCCCCCTTTTAGGTGTTTTCTTTATTAAGATTAGCCTTTATTTTCTCACAATCTATATGTCAACAATGGCAACAATGAAATCTTTAGTAAAAGGAAAATCCATCAACTTTGAAAATAGTGTGGTTCAAGCCCCACTCCATTCCTTTTATATATTCATTTATATTAATACTTGACATAATACTTTACATCATATTTCTCCTTGTTTAAATTAAAATAATTACTTATTTTCAATTGTTTCATTCATATTTAATGTTTTCATAATAAAATAAAAGTTTTTGATTTATTGTATTTATCTCATTTTCAAAATTAGGGAAACATTTTTATTTCAATCTTTTCATATTCCCTAAAATACTTATAATGTTAAATATGTTAGTACCGTGAGACTTAGGTCTAGCAAATTCATTCGAGTTTGGACATCCAAGAAACATCTTTGTTGGGCATTCGGGTCAATCTTGTTGAGAAAACAGAGTATGCTCAAGGAAGAGAACAATGTAAAAAACAATGTATAGTGGTGAACTTGGCCACCCTCAATAAAACTTTATTAAAATGAACATGTCCCACGAGTGAGTAATGGTTGAGTGTTCTCATAAGTACGCAATAGTTTGAGGTAACATAGTGAAAATGGAGGGCAAGCAGTTGAAGATCCTCAGTTTATAAGGGAGGATATAGTCCAAAGCTAAGACACATGAAAAAAAAAAGTTAGTGCTAACAATTGGCATCATTTGTGGGAATTAGAATATGGAGCTACTCACCTAGAAAAAACAATGGCAAAAGACCCACCAAGTGAGCCTCGTGTTTATCAAGCCAATAACCAACAAGATGGCAGGATAGAGAGTATCTTGTAGGCAGAATTTGAAGCCCAACATTTAAAGCATGAAAAAAGGTTAGAGGATATCCTTGCTTAAATAGAATTATTGAAGTAGGAGAATCTGAGGCTTTGTTCATAGTTGGAAAGTAACCGAGCCATAAATTGGCTTCGAATCGACTTTCAGGGATGGTCAACAATGAATCCATTTGGGGAGGGCATACATAGTTGAGTGGAACCGTTGCCTATTACAGGCTGTACAAACCCTCATGAGCGATCCACTTCAAATCTTGTAAGTGGGGCGTAACGCATGGGGGCTCGAGAGACTGAGTATCTAAGGTAGATGAGTTCGATGAAGCCACTAGTATAACCAAGTAAAAACCACTAGGAACAGTGCAATCCGATTTTCAGTTGAAAATCCCATGAGTTAATTATATACAAATCAAGCCTACACCTTCCTCGACTTGGTTATAAGGCGACCAGTTTGCAAAAGTACCCACATGAGCTACAAGTTGTTGTTTAGATGATATGCTCTCTACTCCTTTTGTCTTAAACATTGTTTATATACAAACCACCAAGGGGGTATGTGATACCCAAGTTTACAAGGTATGACAGGTTATATGATTCGTTTGATAATCTCATGCACTATTGATGAGTCATGACATTGGACATAGGAAATGATAAATTGCTATGCAAAGTTTTCATGGAAAGTCTTCAAGGATCTACACTGGTCTAAATTTAACATTTAGCCAATCTATAACTTTTGCAAAATGTTAGTAGTCTTTATAGCTCACAACCTATGCTCTGCCCCATAAAAGCATAACATAGGAAGCCTTCAATATATGAAAATAAGGGAAAGCAAGACTTTGCATGACTTCATGCAATGATGTGACCAAGGTCTTTTACAAGTAGAGACCTACAACATGGATGCTTTTATGCAGACATTCAAGTAGTGCATAAACTTGAGAACTCCATTCTTTTAGTTGCCTTCAAAAAAGCCCCCAGAAATGACTGATGATCTGTTCTAGATGGCAAATAAGTATGCTATGTTGGAAAACAACCTACGAGTGGCATCGCAATAGCTCATAGTCGCAACATATCCAATGCACTCCCCTCGTTACATTATTAACAAATGCTCCAATGCAGGGATCGACCCATGAGGAAAAAAGGCACAAGGTAGTGAGAAGATGACAAAATCAGTGCCAAATTGGACGCTCATGAATGTGATATACACACAACTACTGTCTGCAATCACTACAATGCCCAGATTCAAATGACTCAAAGCAATGAGAACTGACCCATCGCAAAGGGATCACGATAGGCATTGTGATTATTATAAGGAGCACGAGCATAACATTAAAGAGTGTTGGCACTTGAAGTACCTAGTAGAAAAAATTATTCAAGCACAACTTTTAAAGCAATATGTTTGTAAGCATAGTAGCACCAACCATAGGAAATATTCAAGCCTCAAGGTCTAGACAATTCGGGCAACAAATTTTAGTTTTGTATCCTTCACCCCTAACCATGTTAGTAATCCAAGAAGGGTCATTTGATTGAGATTGGGAGTCTAGGTGCAAAGGACGGGTGATGATACGAATCGTAGCTAGAACAAAGCTAGTAAGTACAATAAGTATAGGACACTACTCATTTAAGCCTAGGAATAATGATTTGAAAGATAGGGTCTTAAAGTTCTTCCTTACAGACTTAAAACAGGTAGCTACACCACATGAAGATGCCTTGGTATTAGAACTTTTAGTGTCCAGATTCCAAGTATGTCAAATTCTAATAGACCTGGGCAGTTCTATGAATTTTCTACACGTGTCTTCATTAAAAAAAACGGGGTTTGCTTTGTCTTCTATTAAAAGCCCAAGTAGACTACTAAAGAGGTTTAACGACTTAACCACAAGGTCCCTAAGAGAGATGGTATTACCAGTTAAGGTCAACCCTACCACTTTAAATATGGGATTTTCTATAGTAGGTGATCTCTCTCCTTACAAGGCAAAATTAGGGTGAGCATGGATGCATGAAATGAAAGTCACTCCCTCAACGTATCATTAAAAGGTGAGTTTCATGACTTGTCTTGGGCAAGTAGATCTTTTTGGGAGTTAGTTAGCATCCCAACAATGTTATCAAATAAGACTCGAGCAATCTATGTTAGAGAAGGAAGGAGCCCCCGAAGGTCTAAATGGACAATGCAAATAGCAACTACTATATGAGGATGAGGCCAACAAACGTGAATATCCAATAGTCGATCTCTTGATCCGTGTAGGCATGATCAAAGGAAAGGAAGACAAGTTCACATTCATTAAGGCGAATCTCCACCTATAAGAAAAGGGTTAGATTGTCAAATTCCTTAGGAGGAACATAGATGTTTTTGCATGGGAGATGACTTATATGTCGAGAATTTCCCCGAACCTGACATGTCACAAGCTTGGAATCCGACATGATGCAAAACCTATAAAATGAAAGGTAAAGAAGTTCAACCTTGAGTGATAGAAAATAATCCAGGAGAAAGTAAAACGAATTTTGGAAGTCAGTTCATCTGAGAAGTGCTTTAACCAAATTGGGTATCTAAAATGGAAAATGGTGCATGTGTGTCGATTTTATCAACTTGAATGAAGCATGTCCAAAAAGTAGCTTCCTTCTTCCCAATATCGATTAAATAGTTGATGCTACTTCCAAACATGAGTTGTTTTCCTTCATGGATGCATTTTTGGGCTACAATCAAATTGTAATGTATCCTCCTAATTCAGAGAAGACGACATTCATAACTCCTTAGGGGTTACATTGTTATAATGACCTTCAGGCTTAAAAATGCAAGGACAACATATTATCATTTAATGACTAGGATATTCAAGCCAATCTTGAGAAGTACAACGGAAGTCTATATCAATGGCATGCTAATTACAAGCAAGATGTATGCAAATCATATCAATAACCTAGAGGAAGCATTCAATTTGTTGCGACAGTTCAAAATGAAAGGGAACCTCCCACAAGTGTACTTTCAGGATGGGGGCAAGCAAGTTCCTAAGCTTTCTCATGACTAAAAGGGGGATATAAGTAGATCATAGGCAGATAAGGGCCATTAAGAAGTTGTCTTTCCCTTAGAGCATTAAAGAAGTGTAGCAATTGACTAGAAAGCTTACAACATTAGGGTGATTCATCTCCATTTCATCGAACAACTTCAACCATTTTTTGAAGTCCTACATAACATGAAATCATACAAGTGGACCAACAAGTGTGAAACAATGTTCTTCGTAATCAAACAATACCTAGTTACTCCTTCGATACTCAAAAGCTCGCAATCAGGGAAAGAACTGTATCTGTATTTAACCGCCTCAAGGTAGCGGTCAGCACAATGTTACTTAGAGTCAACAAGTAAAAACAACAAGTAGTCTACTACATGAGCAAGGTTTTGATCCAAGTAGAAGAAAGGTACACTTTAACAAATAAGATCGCCTTAGCATTAAGAATGGTGATAAATAAGTTAGGCGCATATTTCTAAGCACACCGAGTAAATGTGCTGACAAATTTTTCGTTCAAGGCAACTTTACAAAGAATTTTTCAAGATAAATGGTTAAGTGCTTTGTAGAGCTAAGTGAATTTGGAATTGGTTTTCTCATGCAGCTTTCAATCAAGAGACAAGTTCTAGCCAACTTCTTCATTGAGTGGCAAGAATATGATAAAGAAACCTAAGCAGTGGAAGCCCCATGGTGGATTTTGTATCTAGACAAGGCATTAAGGGCGGTCAGATCGGGAGTTGAGCTCTTTTTACTATCATCCATAGGCGATCAGGTGGAGCAAGCAGTGTAACTAGTCTTCTTGGCTTCAATAATGAAGCCAAATATGAAGCGCTCATAATGGGCACTACTACAAAAATAATTTATGGTGTCACTTTTAAAATAATGACACCATATGGCCTAAAATCCATAAAGGTGACACATCATATAAATTTTTTTAATTAAGATAGATGATATTAATTTTAAGTTTATAGTATTAGTTTTTGAAAAGTGACACCATATAAAATAAAAATTTTAAAATACTATTAACTTAATGGGCCCACTTTGAGAATAATAATAGTATATAAAAAACTCATTGTTTCCACATATCCACAATCCAAAAAAATCTCATTCCATAACTCTAACCATAATTTTCTTCTACCTCTTCTCACATCCATATTTAATACACAACTGCTCTTCTCTACTCCGTGGACTCTCAAGTAACCCAAAATCTCTTAGATCTATCATTTTCAATTTTTTTTTTTTTTTTTTTTTGTATTAATGTCAAAATCTTTCTTAGCACAATTGATTTATATTCATTAAAAATCTCATTTCATAACCCTAACCATAATTTTCTTCTACCTCTTCTCACACTCATAGTTAACAAACTGCTTTTTTCTACTTTGTGGGACTCTTAGGTGACCCAAAATCTCTTAGATCTATCATTTTCATTTTTTTTTATTAATTTCAAAATCTTTATTAACATAATTGGTTTATATTCATTAATTTGATATATCTATATGTGGATTGTGTAAATAGTGTTTTTTTATTGAGTTGTAGAAAAGTAGAAATTAGGTTTAACATTCCACCATATCTTCTGTTTCATTGTTAAACCTATAAACCCCAAAAATGAATGAAAATAAGATAAATGAATGATTTTTTAATATATTTCATACTTAGAATGAGGGATAAACATTTTACAATATGCATTTTTTTTAATCTTACAAGAAATTTCCTTTGATGAAACTTTCTGTTTATTTTATAAGAACATTATAGTATATTTTGATGAGGATATGTATTGGTGATATTTGAAAAATTATATAGATACTACAAAAAAAATAGGTTTTTAATGACGAATCTTTAGTCATGGCCACAAATATCGTGACTAAAGATATTATTTTGTCACGACCAGCGTAAAGTTGTAACTATATGTGTTAATCAATTTAGGGTGGAAAAAATCATGTTTAGTCACAGTGATTTTATCAACCGTTACAAAAATGACTGATGAGAGGGTATTTTAGTCAAGGATTTATTTGAAACTGTGACTATTTGTAAATTTAGGGAGGGAAATTTTGGCACCAATAATTTTAGTCACGGTAATTTTATCATTCGTGACAAAAAAGTGTAACGAAATGATGTTTTAGTCACAGTTTTTTGTGAAACCGTCACTATATATATGTTTTGTGACTTTTAGTCACACCATTGATTGATCATGACTGTATGGGAACCTGTAGTCACAAATTTCACATGACCGTGACCAAATGCATAGAGGTTTATTTTAAATATTTTGAACTTATGATCATGGGGTTCACACAATTGTGACCAAAGTCTATTATTTATTTTAAACGATTTTGGGTTACTTGTTATAATTTTTAGAAAATCTTATATATATATCATAAAAATTATCATAAAAGTAATAATAATAGTTCTTATTAATTATAAAAAGTTTAAAGTTATATTATTATATTTTTTTAAGTTAAGAAACAAATTAGTGTTACCTATTTTTCTTTAGTTAAAATTATTTAATTTCCTTGTTATGATTAATGTTTTAATAAGAAGTCAAATAAAGTTTAATATATTAGTTTAAAAATATGATGGTTCAATTTGATATTATTTGATAAAAAGTTCAAATGCAATTGAGTTAGCAAATTTTAAAACAATTTTGATTTCATATATGATAAATAATTCTTGTTATATTTAAAGTATCAATAAAAGTGATAACTAAATTTTACTATTAACAATTAATAGTAAAATTGTTTATAGTTTTATTTAATTTTCAATTATAAAATATTTTTTAATCTTTATGATTTTTGCAATACAGAAACAAATTATAATTACAAAAATAACATTCATGTTTAAAAATAAAAGCTCTAAACTTTTATAATTCTTAAATTTTTTAAATTAACAAATTTATAAAGTTAAAATCCTTAAATGCATGTGTCATGGAAAAATATTCTTAAGCGCACCATTCTCTATTTATGTTTATTATATTCAGTACCAAATGGAAGTTTGAAATTTTGTTGTCCAGATGTATGATGAAATTAAGCTACAAGCATATGGGATATGGTAGAAATTAATATCATCAAATATGATAAAATAATAATAGATTGGTATAAGATATAAAGGGACATGTGGTAGAAAATAATGATGACAAAGTAGGAGTAGGATGCACATGTAACATTTCCTAGCACCTAAGGCCCACAAAATAATGATAAATTATAGTTTTATTTGTGAAGTATTTTGACATTTTCAGAAACAATTATACCAAAACGGTTTTTTAAAATTTGTTTGCCAATGTATTTTAAAATAAAAGTTGATTTAGAAACCTAAAATATTCTTAATATATTTTTTATGTTTTTAAATATGTTTTAAAAACAACTTTTATACATTATGTTTTATTTTTAATTATTCTTTGTATTTATATAATTATTTTTTAAAATATCTTTTACTCTAATAAGTGAAAAAAATTTAAGATAATTAAAAATATTAATATTTTTTAAAAAATGTCTTATTTTTTGTTTTTAAGAACAAAAAATTGTTTCCCCTCTATGGTTTACTTTTTATTATTATTATTATTATTATTAAGAATAAAAATCTGTTATAATTAAAAGTTCGTTAGCAAACACTACCTGTACCTTGGAATTATTTTAGAAAAAGAACATTTTATATATGATAAATAATAGGTTAATGATAGTAGGTTTTATATTGTTAATAATAGGTTTTATAATAAGACCGGTTATTATAAGAAGATTTTTTAAAATTTTATCATCATTAATATTAACATCATTAAGACCAGTTATTTCTTTTTTTAGTAAACTTAAATTTACTAAACATGTAACAAAAATAATGTTTTAGTTAACTATTAAAATTTTAAAATATAGAACTTGATAAATTTCTAATATAAAATTTTAAAATTTTAAAATTTTAAACTTGATAAGCTTGATAAAACTTGATAAAATTTTTAAAATAAAACTTTGAAAATAAAAAATTTAAAATATAAAACTTGATAAATTTCTCATATATAATTATAAAATTTAAAATTTTTAAACTTGATAAAAAAATTTAAAATATAAAACTTGATAAATTTCTAATATAAAATTTTTAAATTTTAAACTTGATAATTTTAAAACTTGAAAAACTTGATAAAACTTAATAAAAATATTAAAATAACACTTTGAGTAAAACATTGAACTTTCAAAATTAATTAAAAAATTTAAAAACTTGATAATTTTAAAACTTGAAAAACTTTCAAAATTAATAGTTCAATATAAAGTCCAATATAACATTGAACTTTTAATGTTACATTTTAATAAAACATTTTAACCATGCATGAATATTTAAAATACACAGCAACAAATTCCTAACTGCATCATTTTAACCATTGAACTTTATGTGGGTATATAAAGCATGTATACCCACATAACACTCAATGTAAAGCCTTTCTCTCCCTTGGCAACAAAACCTACCCACTTTCTCTTCCTCTCCAAAACCCACGGGCATACAAAACAGGACACCTCTCCTTCACAAAACCTACCCACAACCCCCATTGCTTGGAGGAAGCCATTGTCGGAAAAAGCTTATGAAAACCATGTCAAAGAAGCCCCATGGAATCTATGGTCGGTAAAGTCGAAGCCATCTCCAAGAAACTCCCGTAAAAATCGTTTCTCTCCAGGTTTTGATGAGTTTTGGGATTGTTTTATTTTTGGGGTTTTTTAGTTGGTATTTTGGAAATGTTTGTAATTAGGTTTGAGATTCCATTGTTATTGGGTTTGGTGCTTTTGGAAAAATTGAAAATGATATTTCGGTTGTGAGTGTTTGAAATGTTTTTAGAGTAATTCATTGTTCTTAGATTAATTTTTAAATATATCTATCATATTTTGGGTAAAAGATTTAAACATATTATGAATTTCAAATTTAATTTGGTTTCAATTAGTTTTAAAAATAAATTAGACTTCAAACCTATTAATTGTGCATCCAACAAATCATTTAAATTGAAATTGACTTTAACCAACAAATCATCTCTTGCGTGTTAAGGCAATTATTTTACAAAAAAAAGTAAATTATTTATTGGAGCACTCTACATTTGGTATTATCAGTTTCAAATCTTAAAGAACTTGGACCCCTTTGGAAACTGCTCCTAAAAATGCTTCTTTAATACTTCAGAACATAATACAATTTTCAAACTTAATCTGACATTTTTGGATTAAAAATAATTTTTTGAGAATTTATTCTAAAATAAAAATGATTTTCAAAATTTATTTTGAAAATAGAATGATTCTTAAAAACAAAATTTAAAGTACTTTTAGGTATTTTCTTTTTTAAAATGTTCTGAAATATAACTGAAAAAATAGAAAGTAGAAAAAAAAAACATATTGTATGTACAACCTTATAGATATTACTTTCATGAAAAATAGGTGGAGATAATAATTTTTTTTTATCTTTGAATTCCCAAATATAATTTAAGAACTATTAATTAACCATGGTTGACTTTAGTGAAATATTTACATTTTTAATTATTGTGTCAAAATTTAAAAATAAAAAATAAAAATTTTAAAAGTGATACAAGTAAAATCTATTCTCAAATTTATATCTTTCTTTTTATGATTTAATTTATGTAGTTTTTGTAAATAGGCCCTACTAGGCATATGGGCAGCATTGCTTGGCCTTGAACCATCCAAGGCATTATGGCTTCCATTTCTCCGACATTCATCCTTTGCCTCCTTTCTTTGACTTGTCTTCAGAGAATCCACCTACACTCTCTCATTTTTTATATTCACACTAGAATCTAGGTAACCCATCTCACACACCTCCCTATACCGATGCACATCTTATAATGTTTTTTTGGTCCTCTTTTATACCTGTTTGCGATTTTGTGCATGGGTGTTTTTTCAATTATTGAAATGAAAAATATAGTTCGGTATTATTATTTTTTGAAATTACCATAATTTGGAGATGGTTTTCAAAAGCCAACCATTTTATATGTTTTAATTTAATTAATTAATTTTTGCAAATTAAGATAGTTCATGCTATCCCACTTTCTAGATATATGGAAAAATATTGTGAGCATTTCATGTGAACGGTACAACCTTATGGTAGATAACGATATCAAATGTAATTCCCCATGTAGATGGATTTAAGATTATAAGAAGCTCTAATTTTTTAATATTATAAATATATTATAGTATAAATACAACTTCAGCATTTGCTTTTAAGAAGCTTGGCTTAAAAGGTTTTTATTTTATTAAAAAAAATAATAATAAAAATTATAATCTCAAAAGAGTCAAATCTTTCTACTGGTCAATATATATTTAAATGCAAGGAGTATTTGCCTTTTCCTTTATGCTATATTTACTCCCATAAGTTGAAAGGAAGAAATATCAAGAATTATTGTTTTATGTTTGTTCATACCATCAAATAAGATAAAAATTTATGTATTTTCAAATTATTTAATCTTCATTTATAAGAATTAAAATAAATAAATTGAGTTTGAAGTAATATATAAAAAGATTTATTAACTTCAATTTATTTTTTTTAAACCCGAAATTTTGAAATAGAAAGAATGCAAACTAACAAAAGGAGATGAGGAAAGGAAAAAAATGGGAGAGAGAAAAGGTAGATGGTTAGCATGGATTCTCATCTTTCATCTATAGCTTCGCTTAATAGCTAAACTCCATTTTACTAGAAAGCATATTTAATTTTTGAAAAATCTTGAAATTACCTCTTATTGTATTTTATTTTAAAAAGAAAAAGATAAAATAAGAAAATTAGAACGCAAATAAAACAATGACACAAAACTTATATCTAGTAATGGGGCTATTCATGAAGACAAAGAGATACTCATCTAAACCAGAGTTTAACTTGGTCTCAATAAATGAATTGTTGGAAAGATAGATGTTTAATTAGGTAATTAATACGAGATCTAATATTGGAAATAACACAATTATCTTGATAAAATAATGGTGAATTACATGAGCAAATAAAATGGGAGGACTTGGCATGTGTTTCACATATCTTTGACTCGTATTAATAAGATTCCAATGTCTTTATATTTCAACTTACAAATTTTCTACCTTGGAATTAGCCTATAAGAGACCCAAAAATCAATTAAGGGAAGTGCAAATTAAGTTGACCAAACCCACAACCTAAAATAATCATCTAAGGCCCAAATCCATTATCCAAATGAAAAACCTAAATCAAGCAAAAAATATTCCAATCCAAATTCGTCAATTATCTATGTTCCAAATCTAATCAATTATCTTAGCCCAAATTAAATAATTAAAAACCATTGTTCAATCCAGTTATCTAGATGGAATAGTCCATATTAATTAAGCCCAAGCCATAATCATATGCCAAGTCCAGAATATAAGAATTTAAGTCAAAGCCTAAGCTCACAACCCATATCCCAATTTATCCAAATAGAACATTGAACCCCAAGGTCCGAATTTAAATAAAATCTCAATCACAATCCAAACCTAAATATTATATCCAAATAAATCAAATATCCATGAATAAAGTTAAACACCCAAATCAAACAAATAAGTTTAAGCCCATAAACTAAAATCCATCAGTTGAATTGGCCAAGTCCTTAAAATCTAAATAAGTCTGTTAATTAATTGAAATAGAATCTCTAAGATAAAACAAATCCATTGAGTTAAATGATGTAGGTTTAAACCCAAAACTAGGCTTAAGCCCAAAGTCCAAATCAACAAACAAAGGCCAAAGTCCTTGATTACACACAATCTAATTTATTCCTAAAGTTCAAAATAATGAAATTTAAGTTGAAAGACCAAACCTAAGTTAAACCCAATATATATACACACATTTTAAATCAACAATGATAAGATTTTATTATTCCATCCCTTATTTTATTTGATATAATATTTAATTTTATTAAGTTGAATATGATATACAAGAGAGACTAGTCATCCCTATAACTCTATAACTTTATCTCTCAACCTTTCAAGATCTTTTTTGAAAAAATTCTTTTTTAGCAAGAAAAGTTGTTTGATTCACTAGTCATATAGAGGTTAGGTTCCACTAAGGAGCACGAGGTGCTGCGTCAAGGATTTGAAGAATGAATATAGATATTGATGAGCATAAAAACCTAGGGAATAAGTGCATATGAATAAGGTAAAATTGTGTACCTTTCTTTCATATTGATAAATCATATGTGTTTTTACATCTATATACTTTTTAGGGAACTCAGTATGTGATTTTTTGACATTATATTTTGTGTCAAGTTGTGTTATTAATTATTCTTAAACATAATATTATTCAACTATTATTTATCATTGACATATTCAACAATAAATTGAGTAATCATAATTTAAAATTAAAATTTGGTTTATCTCATTTGGACTACCCATTCACCACCTTCTACATAATCCAGTTAAACAAGAAATGAAATTTCATGTATGACATATTAACATAATGGAAAAGTGCTCGTAATTATCTCATCTTTTAATTGTATTTTCATATTTATTTTTATTAATTGTTTACATGTCTTCTTATTTAAATAACTTTTTTTTTAATTTTATTTTTCACCTTCATTCTTAACAATACTTAACATGTCACCTTAAATTAAAATAATTATTTTCCCACATTTAACTCTAATAAATTGGGTAAGAATAAAGATAGACCTCAAATCTATATGTCCATAATGACAACAATGAAATCTGTCGTAAGAGGAAAATCCATCAACTTTGAAAATAGTGAGGTTCAAGTCCCACTATCACTTTTATATATTCATTTATATTAATACTTGACATAACACTTTACACCACATTTCTCCTTTCTTAAATTAAAATAATTACTAATTCTCAATTATTCCATTCATATTTAATGTTTACATATTGAAATCAAAGTTTTAATTTATTGTATTCACTTCATTTTCAAAATTAGGAAACACTTTCATTTCAATCCTTTTTAGATTCCCTAAAATATTTTGAATCCATTTGACAATGATTTTAGCATGTGTTTCTAATTTTTTTAACACTTAAAAATTTTTATCATTCAAATATTAGAAATACTAGAAACGTTTCCTAGAATCACCACAAACATACTTTTCTTATAATATTATATCTATATTACAAAATAATAAATTCACCCTCTACTATTCTTATCATTGATACCTTAAATTTAAAATAATTATTTAAATGTCATCTACCTCATTATTTTTTCAAGCAATTGAACATGTCTTGTTTTACTAAGTGTTATATATAAATATATATTTAACAATTAATATTTTGAAAATTATTTAAGTACAAAAAATGCATATGTTTATAATACAATAAGACATATGCAAAATTAAATTTAATAATTTAAAATTTTCAATGAAAAATGCATTTTAACTATCTTTAATAAAAACTTATATCATTTAGTGAAATTGTTTTATTTTGGATTAAAAAAGACAATAGAATTAATTCAGAAGAATTAATATGCTTCCGATATTTTTTTTATATACATTTTATGGATGAATGAATTTTTTTTATTTTAATTATTATGATATTGTTTTATTTCTCTTAGTTTAACAGAACTATGTGAGTTAAATTTTTGAATATTTTTTATATTATGCAACATTATATCTAGATTTTAAATTTGGACAATTTTAATTAATAAAATGAGATATGTATACGTATCTCAATTATAAATTTATTTTTATCATCTATTTTCTTTATTTTTTAATTCTTTATAATAATTTTTCTTTTTTTTTGCAAATTAATAAAATCATTAACAAATTAAAATTGTAGTTTGAAAGAGAAGAGAATTAGAAAATTATGTATAAAATACAATGTAAGATAATATTAATATTATATACAAAATATTTTTTATATATTTAACAACATAATATAATATTTTTATTTATCAATTTGAAATCTTTTAATTGTGAATATCATCAATAAAGAAATATAATTACTCACTAAATAATAAAGTATAAAATAAATGATTTTCAAATAATATTAAATGTAAAAGGGATTTTATATCTTTCAATAGTTAATATTAGGATGTAATATAATATATGTTTTAAATAAATATCAAATATTGAAATAAAATATATTTTTGTATTTCATTTTTTACTCATTCAAACCAACCATAACCATGTATAGGATAGCATTGGAGATAACTATATTCAGGATATCATATCAATCATATCCTATTGAAAATGAACTTTTAGGATTTGTATATTAAAATGATATCTTATGATATGTATATCATATCTTATTCTATCTTGTCAATCAAATATAATAAGAGGGATTTTTTTTTACAATAAAATATCTTATAGTTTCACCAATAAATATGTGTGATGGAAGAGCCCATCTTACTCTACTACAAACAAGGGCAACGCCGTACTCACAAATCAATATATAGATATGGAGAAAGCTTCAACTAAGTTTGTTTTCTTGGTTTCTCTCTTGGTCATCGCTTCATGTTGGTTTCTTTCCTTTTCCTGTATTAATATTTGGTTAATTGTTTTACCTTATATTTGGGTAGAGTATGTGATGAAATTAAGCATATGGTGGAGGTTTTCCAATGGGAGGTGAAGCAAGGCGAGTAGTCTCATGGCGTTGTAGTGTTCCAGACGACTGCAAATATCTTTGTCCAACTTGCCCCCCCTGTCAATGCATCAATCACATTTGTGACTGTGGTGCTAAGAAGCTCACAATTGAAGCCATCATTGGACAACAGGGAAACTAACTCAAGAGTTTCTCTGCATTACATATCATATTGGTGAGAATATGAGATGTGCAATCAATAATAAAAATAAATAAAATATGATGCCTACTTTTTCAATTTTGTTCTTCTTCTTTATTTAATAAAAAAGTTGAAATTGTTATGCCTCAATCCCTATTTGGTATAAACAAGTACTGGAACTATTGGGATTTATAAATATTATATAAGATTGGATAAATATTACATAATATATTTTATCCCATGTTTAACTGATAATTTGAAAAAATAAATTATTTCAAAACTTTTCAACTTTATTAATAATAGGTTTTAGAAAAGTGAAAGATAACTTATTCAAAACTTTTTATGTACCCTTTACATTGACAAATTGTATTCTCATTTCCCATGCATAATAAATTTATTTCTCTTATCCATTTTCTTCCAATTTAATTTATTTTTTAATTACTTCCAAAATTTCAAATAATGCTTAATGTGAGAGATTCCATATTTTTAATTCCAAATATTTTGATGCATTATATTATATGTTTTAAAGATATACAAAATAACAATGCAATACAATATATTTTTCATTCTATTTTTAATTCATTCCACAATTCAATGATGATCATAATATAACATATCCAATGCTCAAAATATAATGTCTTAATTTGTAGGATGCCATTTTTTATTGTATAAAATATCTTAAGATATCATATTTTATAATATATATATATATATATATATATATATATATATATATATTCTCGTTCATATTCTATTCATTTAGTTGAAAGTGAGTTATGTCATATTTGAATTAAATGTGATAATTTGAATCAAGTAAAATTGTGTAGCTTTCTTTTATTTTTAATGAATTATTTGCAATTGATTGTCATCTATGGTATTTTACAACAACAAAGTTTCAGGAAAATTTAGTAAGTGGTTTCTCCATGTTATTTTTTATGTCAAATTGAGGATTCAACAATAAATTGAATTATCATGATTAAAAATTAAAATTTGAGGTTATGTCTCTTGGAGTATTTGTTCATCCCCCATTGGGTAGTTTTGTTAATAGTCAAGACAAGAACTTTCAAGTGATATTAGAGTAAGTGATTTAAAAAAAAATTAAGTTGCTTGAATTCCTATAATTTTAATCAATGAAATAATAGATAGTTGGTACTTCCATTAATTATCCACCAATTTTTTATGAGAATAACTACCCTCACTAGAAGGTCCAGATCAAATATTTTATGCAAGGAGAGAGTTTGGAATACAATTGTTTGCCCCTAGCTTCTATTCATAATAATGAAAAATTAACATGTGAATTGAAGCCCAAGAAAAGGTAGGATAATTTGGGACTTTGAGACCCCAAATTATTTATCTAAATATAAAAATACAACATTCCTTTACAATATGTCCCTTAGGTGGTAAACTCTTTGACACCTAGTTTCACCTATAATTTTCTCGGATCATTTGAAATTATACTAAATAAATAAGAGAAATGAGCTACAAAATCATGTTTGGTTATCAATTACTCCAAAATGTTGATTTTGGAAAAATTAGAATAAGATATAATAAGATAAAAATATTTGAAAAATATGATTAACTAGTGTCTTTTTAATTTAAAAAGATTAATAAAACATACTTCATACTAGAATACCAATTACCATTTTTTAAAATAATAATAATAATAATAATAATAATGAATAAAATAACCCTTTTTAACTCTTTTATAAATTTGAAACAATAACTAGCTATTATTGCACACATGCATATTATACATGTAAATCTTTTTTTGCTTACATGCCTTTTCTTTTTCCTTACTTCATTTTCTTATTTTAAGCATTTGTTAGTTTGTTGCTAAGATCAAAATATACATATTTTTTCCAAATTCAAGAGGCAAAGGCAAAGGTAAGAGTTTTTATTTTATTTTATGTTTTTGTGTTAATATCTAGGTTTTGTAACATTACATTACATTTTATTTTATGTCTATTGATTGCTATTTCAATTATTTTTAGCTTTACTTTTATTTAATATTTTTCTAAAAACCTCTTTGTATTATATCTTTTTAATGTGACGGCGACACTCATTTACTAGTAATTAGGAAGAACAATAGCCACATACCTTTCTTTTCATTAAGTTCATCATTTAGAGGATATGGTTAAAGATGATGAACTCAATATTCTTATAATACCCTCTAGATCGTTCTAAAATTATTAATATGACTATAAAATAATAAGAGTGCTTGATAATATTTTTGCTGAAAATGTTTTTAATATAAATGTTTTTTTCCAAAGTATCTTTAAGAGAATCACTAATCAATTGTTTTTCTATAAAACAGTATAAGTATTTTTTTAACACTAATTTTTTTCTAGATTTCTAAAAGCATTTTCTAAATTTTGTCAAATACTTGATTTTTTTTTTTCCAAAATATTTTTGAAGTTAAAAGCACTTTTTAAAATTATTGTCAAATAAACTCTGAGACTTCATGTTTATTTAATTAATTTATCAAAATTATCATCAACCAAATAAAAAAAATCAAAAAATCAAATTAAACATAGTAAATGAATTGTTTAATATCTATCTATCTATCTATCTATCTATATATATATATATATATATATATATATATATATATAAGTAAAGTTGCATGTGAGGTGGTGAAACTTAGGTGAAGGTATAGAAAAAGAATGAAGTTCTTTAGAGGATTGGTGAAGAGAAGGGCCTTTGTATCCCTAAGTCAATTAATCTTTGACAATTTATTTGCTTATGCGACTTAAAAAAAAAAAAAAAGGTTTTAATATGTGTCATTTTATTGTTATAAAATATATATTTTATTTTATAACAAAAGGTTAAAAGCATAATTTGAATTCTAAATAAACTATATTTTGATATTTTTTGCATCCAAGAAGTAGAAAATTATTCATACTGTTTTGGGAAAATTGGGATAAAATATAATAAAATCAACTTATTTAAAAAAACTACTACTAACTTTTGCCTTTTTCAAATAAAAAAAGATTAATACAGATTTTATTTTATTTAAGAAGACTAATTATTGTTATTTTAGTATGACTAAAGTATGATTATTTTACCATTTTTATAAATTCAAAAGAAATAAGTAATGATTTACCAAGATGAAATTAGTCGAGAGGGCACAAAGAAAAGAGTTGCGATTTTAGGGTTTTATATTTGGAACTTAATTTACAGATAACTGCGACAGGTTAATGAATTATGATTAGATTATATGGAATTTTATATTTAGAATATAAAAAAAAGTTTCTTCTTTTCACTAAAAATAAGTTATAAACGTACTTTTGAGTCATGAATTTTTATTTTTATTTTTTTATGAAATAAAATATATTTTATTTTATTTTTAAAATTTAAAAAGTGAAAAAGTTAGTACACTCTTGAAAAGGGTGGTGGAATTCCCATGTTGATCTTCTTACGTACCTTTCTAGTAATTATACAGCCAGCTTCTTCTACAACTTGAGAATCAGATTTTGATCATACATATAAACCACCATACTGCAACACTCAGAAATGGAAAAAACCTCACTTGAGATAGTCCAGGGCGTACTGAATGGTTGTATGAGAATATGGGCATGCAGTACTGTTGCTTGGCCTTTGGCACACCTACTGAGCTTGTCCTAACAATCCATCAAGAGCCGCCACCCTTTACAATGTTCTAAGAACAATGCTGGACCTCCACTCCGGCCCCCACTTCATCTAGATCTTGATCATCAATATCGAGACTGAAGAGTGGACTCTTCTTCTCTCTTCAAAGAGTGGTAGTGGGAATTTTCTCTTACCTTGTTACTTGCAGACCTGAATAAATATTTGAGAATTTTGCTTTGACGGTATCAACTGCCTGCAACTTGGAAGTGAGCAGGTAGGTGAGTGTAGGAGGGAGTGACACCTCACGGAATAGTGGGTAGGTGCCCTCTTCCAACTGGTTCCTTTGAGCTCACCAAACACAGGCTTTTTAGCTGCAATGGAAGCATTCGAAAGGGCAGAAGACTGGACCAATGAAATTAAAATTTTCTAGTATGGCTAATTGCTAAATACCCCCGAAGACATTTTGGGGATACGGGCGGCGTTGGTTGACGTTTTGCAGCTCATTGATGGGGAGCATGCAGACTCTGCTGCCTTTGTCTTTCCACCGCTCAGGGGTTGTCGGGACGATCCTGAAGAGCCATTGTACGGTCTATGAATTTGCAATTTTCCTATTCACTATCTTCTAATCTAACCACCTCAATTAAGAGAAAATTTAATGCTAATTTAGATATACAATTCTTATTTTTTATTTTAGTAATTTGAAAATAATGTTAATTTTTGTATAAAACATATATATTTTTTTTAATAAAAGATAAGTACTTTTAAAAAATATTAAAAAATTAAAGTATTAAAATATTTTTATTATAACATAGTTTAAAAATCATTTTTTAGGATATATGATAAATTTATTTTTTTATATAAGAATTAATATATTTTATATAAAAGAATATTATTTTCTATTTTGTAAAAACATAAAATATATAAATTGTGTTTGAGAAGTGTTTTCAAATAAAAAATATATTTCACCCAAAATTTTTGACGAACTTTTAATAAAAATAATTCTTTCCAGAGAATTTTTATTCAGAAAATAAGCTGTTTTTTTTTTTATATATAAAATAAAAAGTGGTTTTAATGTTTTTTTATAGGTTCTAAATAACAATTGAAAATACGAAAAATACTTCAAAATTTTAAATTATTTATAAATAAACAATACATTTACCGAAAATAAGTTAAGAACAATATTTTTTAACTATGTATAAAAACTATTTTTGAAAACATTCCACACCCTCTATATTTTTTAAAAATGAAATAAAATTATCCTTGGCTTCATGTGTAAGACATCCAAAAATATCATGTCCATTCATGTGAAAAGTGCATTTGAACCCATGGTGCTCTCCTGGAGGGGTAGTGGGGATCCTCCATTTTGATTGTCCTTACCTTAATTCCTACTAGTTTTATAACCAGCTGCTTGGACAGTATGAAACAACGTCAATTCTTTGCGAATGCAATACTTTGAAGGTTATACTGCAACTCTGAAGAAAAGGATCACTTGAAATGCTGAAGAGTGAGTATTTGAGAGAGAGACACCACATAAGATAGTGGGTCTGTGTCCTTGAATTAATTGCCACACTGGAGAGAATGAAATTAAACACGAGATTGTATAAGAATATGGGCGATGTGTTTTGGCCTTGCTCACCTCTATTGGTTGGAGCCTATGTGCCAATCCCAGGTTGTCCCAACAATCCATGGAGAAGATAATCAAAGTACAGTGCTTGGAAGACGCACACTTCTACACTGTTTTAAGCAGGATCTTTGACGTTTGGGAGGTGGAATAGAAAGCAAGAAGTGATTTTGGAAAGTATTTCTAACTTTCTATCTATTCAAGATAAAAATTTTCTTTAGAAATATTTTCTAAAATCATAATCAAACATAATTTTAATTACATTTACATTAAATGAATGTTTTTGGATTATTTTTTAAAATAGGAATAGAAGTAAAAAAATAAAAATTATTGTTGTGAAAACCTAATCCTACTTTTAGCGAAATTTTGATTATTCTCTTCTACATGGTATTATAATTCACTTTTATTTATTTTTTATTGTCATATTTCAATAGGTACCAACGATAAACATAGTTTTACTTGTATACATTTAATTCTAACTTAAAAAATATATTTGATAAATTTTGAAGAATTTTTTTTAAAACAAGTATTTTTTAAAAAAATAAATAAATAAATTTAAGTGTTTTGAGTTATTTTATAAAGTATGTTAAGAGTATGTGTGATAATGTTTTTAGAAATTAATTCCAACATAAAAAACGTTTTTGAAGAAAAATCAAATGTTTAACAAAATTTAAAAATTACTTTTAAAAAATCGAAAAATCATTTATAGTGCTTTTGAAAAAAGTACTTGATAAGTAATTCTTTCAAAAACACTCATGGAGAAAACTCTGTAACATTCTCATTAAAAGTATTACAATAGAAATATTATCAAACACATGAGTAATAATAATTAAGAATATGAAGAATCTATTGAGAATTTTTATATTGCTCATAATTAATTTTACAATAACATCACAAAGAATAAGTGAAAAGAAATATTTTTATAATAAAGTTTTCAAATAAAATTTTATTTTTAAGAATAATTGGTAGTTATTTTTAAGTATGTTCTGGATTAATTTCTGATGAAAACTAAGGCTTTCGAGTTACCTTTTCAAATGCCCAAGAATCCTGATTGATTATTTCACTAACCAATTTTCTCGTCTCAAGTCATGGATGGAACTACGAATACAAGAACCATTCTTTTCTCTTAGTACAAGAGCCTTAACCTTCGTTTTCATGGGAAAAAAAATAATAATAACTTCAAGAGAAAGGACTTTTTGTTTCTTTAGAAGAATTGTATTCTTTATTTTCTTTTCAAGGAAAGAAGAAAACGTATTCTTCACTTTCATTTTCAGAAAGAAAGGGAAAACATATTCTTTCTCTTTCTGGTTTTTAGGGAGAGAGCATTCTCATAGAGAGGAAAAAAAACTTTTATTTTTATTTTTACTTTTACTTTAATAGCGGCAGTTTCTGGGTAGTTTTAAAACTCCTAGAAACTGCTCCCCTTATTTCTCCCATTTATTAGGTGGGGTCAAGTCAGCCCACTTGGCACCTAAACACAACTCCAACATCTCTTACTTGCATAAGATGGGCTAATTTAGCCCCATCACTCATCTAAGTCCATTCTATTTCACTTTTAAAGGTCATTCATATAGGCAAATGGGTTGTGTGACCATGCGAGCACACTTGCAATTTGGGAGTTATAAATTTATGCACCAGTTAGGGATACATAGTAGCTCAACCCCAAAAATTATGAGTGAACAATAATAATCATGTCTTGTTGTACCCTAGACTTATTTAGTTACATTTTTAATGTATATACTTAATCCCTCAAAGTTGTATACTATCCAACATTATAAATGTGTCCACAATTGTATTAGCTACAAAAGCAATATAATCGGTCGACCATGAACACATCTTTATCAATGTAACTAAAAAAAGTTTTCCTTTTGAGATCATGCCTTTTAGATCCAAATTAATTGCTTGCCTAATATGTCCCATTAGGATAAATTATTTCATTTCCATCGAAAGTATACCAAAGTAGAAACATTAATTTGCCACCTCAAAACATAGTCAACAGTACAAAGAGTACAATAATGAGTTATTATAATTGTAATAAACCCTAAGGATCTCACACTGTGAGAATGTAAAGATTAATCACTCCCTTTCCTTATTATTCACATTCAAACACATGTAGTATGAAATACATGCTATGGTGGTTTCGCTCTACTTAGAGAGTGTATGCCAAACGACCATCATACAGATCTCAACTAAGAGCTTCATACTAACAACTTATTTGAGTTTCACATCTATGGTTCTCCTTAAACCTTTTATGCTACAACTTAAGTTCGGTTTAAACAAGCAAATGTAATTGTGGGCAATTACATTTGGTTAAGATGTCATTTATTACAGACCTTATCTTGATATTTAATCAAGGCGACACTCATTATCTTTGTATACTTTTCACTAATTTATCATCATCAGTATACTGTGTCTCATCCTAACTCATAAACACATTGATTAGGGTTGTTTCTCATGTGAGAGAATCAACCTCTTCCTATTGGCATACATTTAATAGCACATATTTATAACTACCAATTACATATTCAATGATATGAATAACAAATACTCATATCATTTTATCATGTATGAATTATCTTATATCCAATCAATAATGATCCATGATATATGACAAACTTGGATCATAACCTACATAGCCCTAAGGACTTTACATGTATAGAAAACATATTTCTTAAAATGGATTTCATGAATGAATCAACAACCATTTCACATGTAGGTAAATATTCAGAATCATTTCCTTTTTGTGCAATAATATCTCTTTTTTTTTAAAAAAAAAAAATATTCTTGATAGCTATATGCTTAGTGATTTCACGCTATTTTAAATCCTTAACATAAGTGATTGAAGCTTGAATGTTACTATAGACTGTTGTTGGCCTAAAATCATCCTTGACTATTCCCAAGTTTTACAAAAATCTCCTTAACAATACAATTTCTTTTATTCCAGCTAAACAAACAATAAATTCAGCTTTCATAGTTGATAAAGTTGTACAAGTCAGTTTCTTGCTTCTCCATGAGATAATACCATTATTAAGCAAGAATGTATGTCTAGATGTTGATTTGTGCTCATCTAGATCACTTACTCAAACAACATCTTAATAATCTACCAAACACAATTTTTTACCTTGATAACAAAGGGAATAGTCTATATTGCCTTTTCGATAACTAAGAATTATCTTTTTTGCTTTCCAATGCATCATTCTAAGTTTTTCTTGGTAAAGACTAACCATCCCAACAACATAGTAGATTTATATAGGTCTTATACATATCATAGCATACATTAGACTCCCAATAACACTAATGTAGGGAACATTAGTTATTTTTCTCTTTTCTTTTGGAGTCTTTGGATTCATTTCTTTATTTAGGTTTTCACCTCTTGCAAATGGGGTGTCAATGAGATTGGAATCTTGCATATTAAATCATTCAAGGACATTCTTAATATAGTGCTCTTGTGAAAGAGCCACTAGTTTGTGAGAACAATCTCTACGGATCTTTACTCCAAGAATGTAAGATGCTTCTCCCATATCTTTCATCTCAAAAGTAGATGACAACAATCTTTTAATGGTGTGAACAAACTCCAAATCATTCCGATTATAAGCATATATCATCTACATAATTATCGCTTAATATGAACACAATAGTCCTCATCAATCATTGTGAAAACATACAAAGTTATTGCACAACGAAATCTTAAGTACCATTTCCAGGATGATTGTTTAAGGCTATACATCAATTGATTTAACTTGCACACTTTGTGCTCTTGACCTTGGATAATGAAACCTACTGGTTATTCCATATAGATTTCTTCATTTAACATCCATTTCGTGTAACTCTAAATCCATATGAACTACTATAGCTAGAATAAGGCGAATTGAGGCAAACCAAACTACTGGAGAAAAGGTTTTCTCATAGTTTATACCCTCTTCTTGAGTATAACCTCTATCAATTAGTCAAACTTTATATTTTTCAATGGATCCATCCGCTTTTCATTTTATTTTAAGAACCCATTTGCTCCCAAAAAACTTTTCGATTTAAAAGTAGACCAACCAAGTCCCAGACTTGATTCTTTCTCATTATCTCCAATTTCTTTTCCAGTGATTTTCTCCATTCATCTTTAGCTGGACAAGTAAAAGCCTCTTAAACTAACTTAAGCTCAACGTCATCATATTGAGTGACAATATGAACTTCCCTTTCAATCTCAAATCGTTGTCAAGAAATAATTTATTGAGAACTTTTTCTCAACATAAACTATTTTACTGTACTTGCTACAAGTACTAGTTCACTCCCATTCGATTCACACATCAATTATTGTTTAGGTATGGATCTTATGTCAAGATCCATCATTTCATAAAGATGTAAATCCCTATCAATCTCACTCTTACGTGGGAAATCGTCCTCTAAGAATGTGACATGTTATGACTCTAATTCAATTACTATTCCATCTTCATGCTCTCCTATGAACACATCCCTTTGAAATGTTCATTGTATCTTATAAAGATACATTTTCTTCCTTTAGGACTCAATTTTCCATATTTATGAGAAAGATGGTGAACATAAGTTGTTGACCTCCAAGGTTGCAAATTGCTAGGATCAGGCTTTCGGTTATTCCATAACTCTTATGAAGTAGATGAAATAAACTTTGAGGGTACTTGGTTAAGTACATGAGAAGTAGTCAATAATGCATCTCTCCAATATGAAATGAGAGGATTTGCTTGAGCCATCATTGACCTAAGCATGTCTAACAACGTTTTATTTCTCATCTTAGGAGCATCGTTTTGTTGTGGAGTCCTTAGAATAGTCTATTATGTACCAATACTCTTTTCATTACATAAATCTTCAAATTTCCCTAATAGATATTCTCTACCCTCGGTCTATTCTTTATGTTTTAATCTTTTTGTCTAATTGATTCTCAACTAAATTAATGTAACGTCTAAAACAATCAAATGCTTCTGGCTTATGAGAAATTAGATAAACATGGTTGTAACAAGTAAAGTCATCTATAAATGTGATGAAGTACAAGGCCCCATACCTTGCTTTAACACTCATAGGGCCACATATGTTAAAACGGATCAATTGCAATGGTGTTTCAGTTCTAGTTTTTTTTTTCGAATGGTTTTCTTTTAGTTTTATCAGCTAGACAATATTCACAAGTTGGCATATCATTTTTAGTGAATTAAATAAGAAGATTTTCTCTAGCTAGCCTATTCATTCTTCCTTGTCCAATATGCCCAAGTCTAACATGTCATATGATCACATTATCACATGCATTTCTTGAGGTAGTCATTAACGAATAATAATTATCATTAGTATTAGATAACACATAGTTATCAATGTCAAAAATCATAAAACCATCCAAAATAAATCCAGAACCAAAGTATGTTGTTCCTAAATAAAAACTTCATTAATGAATCATCAAAAATTTAAATTAAAACCTAAACCAAGAAGGATGAACATGGAGACCAAGTTTCATCAAATATTCGAAGCATAAAGAACATCATGAAGGAATATGGTACATTCTTTACACAATTCCAATTTGAATGTTCTAATACCCTTGACCTCAACTTTGAAGTTGTTTCCTATATAGATCGGTCTTGTATCAAAACTTATTCACCAAAACTTTACATATGCTCCTTAGTCTCTAGCTATATGGTTAGTAAGGACTAAGTCTACTTTGACTCAGTGCACTCACGAGCAAAGTGACCTTTGTTGCCATAGTTATTGCATTTCAACTTGCTCTTATCCTTCTTAGCACACTTAAACTTCTTGTATGTCTCAATCTTTCATTTCTTTGGAGCATCATTTGATTCTTTTATTCTTCTTAAAGAATTTTTCTATTATGCTTAAAGCCAAAAGTTTTGCGAGAATTGGATTTATCTACATAAGCTTGTTCATTAGGCTTAGCAACCACAAGTCGCTCAACTTCCAATTCAAGATGGCAAACTATACTATCAAGGGTCTTAACACTCTCATTATGTGTCATGTTCACCATCATGTGTTTACTACTCTTTGGTAGAGGTTTGATGACTACCTTAACTTGTTGCTCATCAATGAAGACATGTTCGAATGTCTTAAGATCTCTTACCATTCTTTTCATCTCCCTGAGATCTTGTTTCATTATATGGTTCAATCGCATCTTGTAATTTAAAAAAATCATTGAAAGTTTTCTCAACTTTGTAACTAAAAGTGCATCATACTTCTCCTGTAGAGCTTCCCACATTTTAGGAGCAGTCTTGTATACCTTATACTCAATCAAAAGATCATCTTGCATACAACTTCACAACATAATACGAGGCCACATAAGCCTCCTGTCCCTTCTATGTTGAGTAGAGTTTCCATGTTTAGGTTCTTACATGACATGATTTAATCTTTTAAGAGCCTCTTCATCTTCAAGGATATACTAAACCTTATGATGCCAAATCTTGTAGTTATCATCATTCAGTTTCTCACCTTTGTTTAATTCTACTAAGATGTTCCTAGTTGTAGCCAATATATTCAACTACTTAGAGATATTGCACAATCTTATTAATTCATACTTTTATGGGTATTGATACTTTTATTGGCTCTAATCATTTTCTAATATGTAATAACCTTAAATTGCAATAGAAACGAAAGTTCACTATATTTCCAATCAGCTCCTATATACAATTTTAATTATTACAAATTAGAAATATATAATCTATGCAAGTATTTCTAATTTTAGGCAAGAAATTATTTAAATTTATTTTTAACCTAAAACCTCCCACTCCATAAAAATAATATTACACAACTAGCATGCATCAATAACATAAAAAAAATAAAAAAATAAAAAAATTGAAGACATACATGTAAATAAAAGATATACTCATTTATCAAACGATAAATATTCATGTTATCTCTTGCATATTAAATATACAAAACATAATCATAATAATAATAATAATAATAATAATAATAATAATAATAATAATAATAATAATAATAATATGTAGAAGAAAAACTAATCATCTCCCTTGAAATTAAAAAAGGAATAATATTTGAATTATACACAATGTCTTGTTTACAATAATCATAATCTTTCTCAAAAGAAATATTTAGCTTACTTGGCAAAGCACAAGACTCTTAACCTTATGGTCATGGGATCAAGCCCCTTCATGGGCAATCCATCATCCCTTTTCTTTTATTTAATAATTTTTTTAAAGTAATGAGTAACATATACTCATATTTTATATAATAAAAGAAAAAAAACCCACTTTTTTTTTTTTTTTGTTTTATATTAGACACTAAGTCATAGTCTAAATTAACAAAAAAACTTGTAGTAGGAACGAATGCAGTAATAAATTGAGGCAAATTTAACTTCCCTTATATAATTATTATTCCTTTTATCCGAAAACACATTTGAGAAAAAACATTCCACTTTATGCGTCTTAGAAAAGTAAGGTTTATGGAACTATAACCAAAAACCCTTTATATGAGGTTCTTGTCTTGTCTTTTCTTTTTTCTTTTTTTCTTTTTTTTTTATCCACTTCATTTTGTCCAAGACAGAGGCATGTTCCTATAGTGGGTGCACTTCCATCTATTTTTTCTCCACTTATGTTTTTGTTGAAAACATTTTTTTTCTCCAAAACCATATCCATATCTAGAAAAAGATATTTATCCCATTTATTTTTTTTTCCAAATTTAGTAACAATGTTTTTCTAAACCACAACCAGAAAAAATTTCTTGTTTATTTTTTTAGAGAAAAAAACATTCTTCTTCTTGTGAAACATAGAAAAATAAACAAAAAGAATAAAAGCCAGAGAACAACCTAATAGGGCTCTAATACCAATGATGAAAAATAAGGCTTTCGGGTTACCTTTTGAAATGCCCAATAATCTCAATTGATTGTTTCACTAAACAATTTTCTTACCTCAAGTCATGAATGGAATTACGAATACAAGAACCATTCTTTTATCACAGCACAAGAGCCTTGACCTTCCTTTTCATAGAGAAAAACATGAATAATTTCAAGAGAAAAGACTTTT